>NC_139043.1:140110871-140203371 GCF_965140915.1 Aythya marila
GAGGGAGGGAGGGGAGGGAGGGAGGGAGGAGGGAAGGAAGGAAGGAAGGAGGGAGGGAGGGAGGGAGGGAGGAGGGAAGGAAGGAAGGAAGGAAGGAAGGAAGGAGGGAGGGAGGGAGGGAGGGAGGGAGGGAAGGAAGGAAGGAAGGAAGGAAAGAAGGAAGGAAGGAAGGAAGGAAGGAAGGGAAGGAAGGAAGGAAGGAAGGAAGGGAAGGAAGGAAGGAAGGAAGGAAAGGAAGGAAGGAAGGAAGGAAGAAGGAAGGAAGGAATTCTCTCGTACTCTAGCATCCTGTATTTTACAGAAAGTTGTAGAAGTACTGTGACAAAGAAAAAAAACATGCTTCAAAATTATCATTGCTGAACAGACAACTCATTTTGGAAGCCATTTTTTTAAGTTCTCAATTCTAGCAAGTCTGTTTTTGTTTGTTTGTTTGGTTGGTTGTTGTTTGTTTTTTATCACTTGGGCAATATGACTACTTAAACAAGTAACCACAACAAAATGCTGAAGGGAAATAAAAATTTAAAATAGCATAATGTGACTTTCCAGAAAAGAGTGGAATAAAGAGTTTCCCAAATAACCAAATAGTGGTATAGGATGGAAACAGTGGTATAGGATGGAAACAATCAATCAGCCATTGATTGATTGATCGATTTATTTTCTGTGTCATGTTTATGTGTGCATTAAACGAAGTGCACATTATTTACTCTCTCTAAATTAAAAATAAAAATATTTTAGTTTAGTAAAAAACACTATAAGCAAGTGCAGAGAAAATATCTTTCAACCTTTCATAGAAATGGAAAGCAATACACATATTTTCTTTGAAACAATTGACTCTTTTTATATGTATTTCAGAAAATCCCTTGACAGCTGTTGAACAGAATAGGTCCCTGTAATACAGACACACAGACAGAGGTATCATCTGAAGCTGATGAGTTCAAGAGTCACTTCTTTTGTGTAGACAGAAAAAAAAAAAAAAAAAAAAAAAGGAAAAGAAAAAAAAGTAAAGTAAAATAAAATAAAATAAAATAAAATAAAATAAAATAAAATCTAAAAAGGGAATGGGAAATGGCTACTATCTGATCACAACACTACCCTTTGCCTGTGATACTTATTGTCCACACTGTATGTATTTCCACCTAACTTTGAATCTAACTTCCTCTTGAACAGTGAAAATTTTGCTTCAGTGATGAACCAGGTGTCAGGAAAAAATCTGTGGGAACTTTATAACCTATTCCCACCAGAAGAAATCTTTGTATATGCAGACTGCCATTTTTGTATCTATCAGTTGACATACCTTGGTAGCCTCTGGAAAAAAAGTTATAAGCACATAGAAAGCACCAGAACAAATGTCAGTTTTCTTCTTTTGCTTTTCCAATTTTGAGGTAATATGAGTCAGTGCATGTGTTTTGCTACATTGCAACATACAGAGTAATTCTTGATATTAACTTTGTGGTTTTGAAGTATTTCAGTGCATCTGAAATTTATGTTAGATCACCAGATTACCAGATTACTCATGCATTCATATTATAGTAAATGCTAAGAGCTAAAACTATCACCCATCTATATATCTTTCATTTAATCACAAATAATATGAGTGATTTTTCAAGTAAGAGTTGAAATATTTAATTAATGCAGAGATGACATGCAAGTTCATATATATTTTTAAACTAATTGACAGTATGTGGGTGTGTAGATAGATGATTTTCTCTAAATATATTATTTTTGAAGAGCAGAAAACTTATCAAATTTGCAAGTGACCTTCTAACTCACGGCAGCTACTGTGGGGGAGGAATCTCCTATTTTTATAAAACGTGTTTTTTGTACACAAGTTCAACTTCCACTTTATCCCTGGTGTAAGGTGGTATGTAATGAAAAAATGGCTTTTGGTGACAACACAGAAGGGGACAGAAAATTTAACTTCAGCGTAAATATTACATTTAGTGTAGGATTAAAAAGCCTATTATTTCCTTTTTCCTTTTTAAACATAACCTGCTTTGCATTTATGAAAATGGGTTTGAATACAGTTTCACACAAAATAGTCCATGACATTTAGACATTTGGAGTAAAAACTTGCTTCCCTTGTATTTCTCATATTTCAAATATTGGGGGAACTGTCACTCACAATTATTGTAACACTGTTCCAGTTATACTTGGAAAGAAAAGTTTAAAGATATACTTGAAAAATAGAAATACACACTGCAGTATAAAGAGCTTACAGAAAAGGATTATTTGGGGACAATAACATATTTTCTGTATATAGGTTCCATTCTGATGATACCTACAAGACACTCGTGATGAAACATCTTGCACCATGCTTTGGAAGTCAGCATTTATTTATTTATTTATTTACTAAATTTTGAGAAAGGAAAGTTTTGAAGAAGCCTATCAGAAAAACAAAACAAAAAATCTCAGGGACAAATAAATTAAGGCCACAGTGTTCGAGAACGATGAATAAGGAAAGTACAAATCAGTCCTTCTAAGAATATCAGTTCCTTGTTAAAGTGTCTCAGGAAAGGTTCATATAGACACTCAAGAATTCTAGTTATTCTGATACATTATCCTGTTATGTTATTTTACAATACTGGTCTAAGAATCTGAGCTGACACATAGGAAAAGACTGATGCATACAATTCCCTTAGTATGCACAATGTGGTCTCAGAGATGATATATTATAACTCGATGTGCTTAGGCTTGATGGATTTTTTACTGGGGGGACAGGGAGGCAGGGGGGACTATAGGAGTTAGATTTTAGTTTAAAATACTTTATTCAAATACCTTACTATTTTTGAATACCTAACCACAATATGAATAATGAAGAAAGTGGCTTAATAAAGTGGATCTGCTTGCACATCTTTTTATTTTTCAATTATAAATCCAGACTCTGCTTTTCAGGCCAATTATCACATTTGTAACGAAAGGCTAGCTGTTTGTCTATGAAATAGACAACATTATCATGAAAAATAGGCCTCTTCAACTTTCACTAGTAATATAAGTTAAATTAAGCATGACAATATCTATGCAGGATTTAACAGGAATTAAATAATAATAATAATAATAGTAATCATATGAATTACTAAATTTATGCCTGTTAGTTGTTTTCATCAATGTATCTGTTATATTTTATTATCTATGTTTAGAGTGTTCTTAGTGTATATGCCAAATGTTAACATTTTAATTTGTCAGGCACTCAAAATAAGCAATTTATACCCTTTTAAAGACACTTTTAATTAAGTTATTATAATACTCAGTAAAATCAAACTGCATAGAATTGATTTCCGTGCAGATTAATTTTATAAGCATTGGGATGACTTCAACCTTTATACTTTTCAGGATAATGTAATAATGCACAGTTTCACACACAGAAACACAACCCACCACATTTAAGCAGCATCTGAAATAGTATTCATGACCTTCATCTCTCAAAACACCAGGTGAGATAAAGGAACAACTTCAGTATCTCAGCCAATTGTGAGGTACATACATAAGTTGGTTAGATCATAGTCAGATCAAGTTGGTTAGTCTACAGAAAAGAGGATAAAGCCATCTCTTTGTAATACCATTGATATGTCAGAACAGTTGCTATTTTCAGAGTGTACACATATGCAGATCTTATTATAATTAGGAGACAAATATGAGAATTGAACAGTTCTCAAAAGAAGGAGGAATAAGAAATCATTGTTTACGAAACTTCAAATTTTAGTTGTCATACAAACTGAGAATGTATCAACTTTTCTTTGGCAAGATCAAGGCTTGAAGGCTTCATTAGAAAACTAAAAGGTATAGCAAGAGAAAAGCATGTAGAACCATCTCTGAAATATCGTTACTTTACTTTTTTTTTTTTTTTTTTTTTTTTCCCTCCTTTGTATTTATTCTCTTCCCTACAGTTCATCATTAATGAAATTACATTGGAGCACAAACCTGACAAGTGGTACAGTCATGAAGACATTCTTTAGGCTAAAATGTCATGCTTATTATCATATGCAGTGAATTTCTAGTATCCTGAATGCAGATGAAATTTCGAAGGACAAAAATTAGGTGCAGAATATCAATATACACTTGTACGGTACTTTTTGTACCATATGTGTTATGATTATTATTATGGTTTTACATAGATATAAATAAACTGGGTCATATTAAAAGATGATCTTTAATTAATCTCCATACATTCTTGATGACTTTGATATCTCAATCAACATAACATAATGTATAAAAAATGTTAAATGCTGTTCCTTTTATTTATTACTGCTGTGGTTTAACCCAGCTAGCTGCTAAGCACCACACAGCTCACCCTCCCCCCTCCCTCTCTGGGATGGGGGAGAGAAATGGGAAAGTGAAGCCTGTGGGTTGAGATAGAGATGTTTTTTTTAAGACAGGATAATAATAATAATAATAATAATAATAATAATAATAATAATAATAATAATAATAATAATAATAAAAAATAATGCGTATGAAACAAGTGATGCACATTGCAATTGCTCACCACCTGCTGACCGATACCCAAGCTATCCCCGAGCAGCTGCCCCCCCGCCATCCTGGCTAGCCACATTGTTTAGCATTACATCAGATGGTATGGAATACCCCTTTGGCTAGTTTGGATCAGCTGCTCTGGGTCTGTCCCCTCCCAGCTCTTGCTGCACCACCAGCCTGCCTGTTGGCAGGACAGAGCGAGAAGCTGGAAAGTCCTTGGCTCAGTGTAAGCATTGCCCTGCAACAACTGAAACATCAGCATGTTATCAGCATTCTTCTCATCCTAATCCAAAATATCCAAAACAATCCAAAGCACCCTACCAGCTACTAGGAGGAAAATTAACTCTATCCTAGCTGAAACCAGGACAATTACCTATAAACAATCAAAGAGTTTCAATGAAATATTAAGATTACTTGCATGGACAAATCAAGATAGCTGCTATATATATATACACTTCACTTCTTATGTCAGTTTTTGGTTGTGTATTTGAAAACTAACTTTTGTGGTACCTTGCACTTGAGTTAACAGCATAATGTTCACTTTACAAAAGAGACAAATGGTCTTTCACATTCAAATGGAATGTGAAAAGGCAAGAGTTAATTTCCTTCTTTAAAAATAAGGAGTACAAACCAACTGAAACAGTTGTTATTACTACCATTTGTAAAATACACTTTGTTAACTTGGCATGCACCAAAAATTCACTACCAAAAATAAAAAATAAAAATCTTGTTTTACTTTCTGTAGTTCACAGATTCAAAAATCTGGGCAGAATCTTATATTTTATATTCTTGGAACATTTCAAAAATGAATGTGCAAAACTTCCATTGAATTGTATGGTGTAGACCTGTAGATGCCCTTAAAATATTACTACTGTATTCGTTCAAAGTTGATTAGAAATAATAATATAGTTTACTAAATGTTTTTCTGCCCTATCCCCACAGTGGTTTCTATTTACATATTAGACTCTATTAGTATAGAAACAGCCATAAACTATAAAATTTAGAAGTTTATATTTACTTATCATAGATAAAATTAAACCTAAAACATTAAAGCATATCCATTCAGGCACAATAAAACTCACTGTTTTATGGCTGGGCATTTTGGGCTGCAAATAAGTAAAGGAATTTTGTTTAACTAAAGATGACAATTCTGTAAATACTTTTCATAACTAAGGCATGTGTCTTAGTGATTTACTATTTTTTTTCAACTAAAACAGGCACATGCACATCAAACTCCATAACATTATTTGTCTGGAACAATACCACTAAATATGATACGTACATGTAAAAAAATAAATAAATAAAATACAGAGCAAAGTATTTATGTATTGTTTGAAAAACAATGCAAATATTCAGTTATTATACTTAAAACAGATTAAAAAGTTAATAGAACTACCTCTCCATATCAAAATGCCAGGAGGCATCTGCTAATTTAATTGTAAAATTTCATTATATAAGACAAAAGAGCTGTACCTTGCCATGATACATATTAAATGTTGGTTGTTTTTTTTTTTTTTCCTTGGGTCCCAGGATAATGATTTTTCAGTTATGCGAAATGCTTTTGTGTAAATAGACTCTTCCTTCAGGAAAATAAGAAATTACTAATAAAGAAACTTGGCATTTTCAAAGGCAATTAGTACATCTTGAAATTAGATATGCAAATTAGCAATGCTCCAATAAATTGGTGGTTCGTTCATAGATTTTCTCTTTAGAAATACAAAAAAAAAAAAAAAAAAAAAAAAAAAAAAAAAACAGGCCAAAATACAGAAAGAACAAATCTCTGCTTTCTTTTACTTTGAAATATTCTAGGGTTTTGAAATATTATAGAGTTTTAAACATTCTATTCATGGTAAGTGGAAAGTGGAAGAGTATATTCCTACATTTTGTTTACAACGCAATAACCATATTCTAGAAAATAAATTTGGAGGCCAAAGAGGCTCATTAGTCTCTATAAAACTTTTATCAAACCAACTATTACTTTCAAATTACTCTTCACTGGTAAATATATATATATTACTAATATTATTATTGATATTGTTATTGACATGTCTGGCAATTAAGAACAAAGACGTTGCTGAACAGGTAGAAAAGTTGATGGGCTCTTGTTACATTCTATGAGAAAAGTGCTGGAGTCATCAGGCCACAACTGATTCAGTTGTTACCAGCTGGTAAGAGAGCAACTTTTAAGCAAAATTTACTGAAAATTAGGGCTAGGGAAAATTGAATGGAATTATGTTTCCTCCTCCATTCCTATAACTTATATTATATTTTGCAAAAATTACATTCTAAACTAAGATATTAAGAAGTAAACTGCGGAAATATGACCCACATTGTTTTATTTTGAAACTAATACATACATTCTGCAATAATGAATTAATTTTAGTAAGGAACTATTGAAGATCATTACTTCAAAGTTAACAAAACTTTGAAGGAGAAAGGAATGATCATGAATAACTGGAAAACTTTGGTGGAAAGAAAGGACAATTATTGCACTGGAACATGGAAAGGGGAAAATAACTTTGTGTCAACCTTATGTTTACAGCAACCAAAGAATATAAATAATTGTAGATCAAAATTTATATATATTCCAGATGTTCAGTCAAGACATTTTTCTAGGGTATTTAATTAAGTATCATTGAAAATAATTAAAATAATGGAATCAAATATTAAAAGTTCTATTATGATCATATATATTCTTATGCATAACATAGGACACAAATTCAAATCAAGTAGTTTCCTCATCAAATGAATTCAGTGAGAACTCCCCATTACTTTCAGGAAAGTCTTAAAGCCCTCATGTGTCATAAAATACATCAGGTTTTCTAACAAATCATCTATCTCAACAGTCAATGACTTACTATTAAAATTTGCAATATGTGCCAGATCTTCATATATTATTATTATTATTATTATTTTTATTATTATTATTATTATTATTATTATTATTATTATTATTATTATTATTATTATTATTATTATTATTTAAGAGCTTTGACATTCAGAATTATCAGAGAAATTCACAACTGCTTTAGTTTATGCTCATCTGCTTCAGTTACCATGATGCACATGACAGTTTCATATTATATAATATACGCTTCATGCAATATGAAACTGTGGCTGCACTGTTAGATACATCCAAAACAGAGCACAAGTTTTTTTGTTATTGTTGTTTGTTTATTCAGTGTTTCTTATGTAATTTGAGGACAGTGTAATAGACATTACACTGGGATTTTCAGTAGCATGGCAACAAAGTAAGGGCACTCCATGTTTCACGACTGCAGTTTGTTTTAAGTGTGTGCATAGGATAGAGATTGGCAAATTTCTTCTTCTCCTATGCATGCTGCCTGTAAAGATTGGTCAATGGTGTGAGACAAATGTCACTTCTAGAAGGGTAAGGAGGAGGATCTGAGCAACTATAGGCTGATCAGCCACATTTCGGTGCTGGAGAATATGGTGGAGTAATTCTTCCTGGAAACCATTTCCAAATATATTACAGATCAGAAGGTGATCAGGATTTACAAAGGTAAAACTGTGTTTAACAAACAAGCTAGATTTCTACAGTGGGATGACTAGCTCATTGGATAAGAGGAGAACAGTGAATCTTTTTCTGATACTGTCTCCCATTATGTACTTACACAAGCTGATAAAGTAAGGGCTACATAACTGGACAATGAGGTGGATGGAAAACTGGTGGAATTACCAGGCTCAAAGGGTTATAATTAGCATCATAAAACACAGCTGGCTTTATGATAGTACTCACTAGCACTAACTCAGAGGTCAACATTTGGGACAACACTGCTTATAAAGAACATTAATGATTTGGAATTTGGGACAGAAAAATTTTAATTGATAAAAGGAGGAGGGTTTGATACACCAGATGGTTTTGCTGCTTTTCATGGACCCTGATATGCAGAATAAAAAAAAAATACTGCTTAGCTTTGAGGCTCTAAAACAGGAATCAATTTAAGCTCATCAAGTTTTCCTCAGTAGTTAATCTCAAAATAATTGTGTAAAATGGAAGGAATGCCTCATCCTATGGAGGAGCCTATCTTTTCCTATGAACTGGAAAAGAAGCATGAAAAATATGTCTTTTAAATAGCTGAAGTTAGATAACATGAAGCATAGTTGGTGCATGCTAGATACATAATGAATAATACGTAAAAGAAATCCTCCAATAAAAATCCCAGAATCCTAGAATACAAGAACCCATTAGGTGAGAGTAAATCAGCAGAGCTGAGTTTATTCATCCAGCAATATTTTTAAATAATTAAATAAACAAAATGAAAAGAAAGTATGGACAGAAATGGACAAGCTATTTTAGCTGCAAATGAAATCAATCCAAACAACTTACCATGACTGAAATATGTTCTGAGACTCGTTTCAATAGAAATTCTTGCTGTTTATATGGTACTGTATGTGTTAAACATAGAAATAAGTTATATGTCTAGTTCTGCCATATTCCGTATTGCCACTTCAACTGATCTTTAATTACCATACATAATATGACAGTAAAAGCACAGTACCGGTATCTATTTTAGATACAAGTGAAGGATCTAGAAGGCAAGATGTATGAGGAGTGGATGAAGTCACTCGGTTTGTTCAGAGAAGAGGAGGTCTGCTAGAAACTTGTAGGTATACACTTACACCCTTTATGTGTTCCAGGAAAAGGAGAATAGCACTGAAAAAGTTTGTTTGTTTGTTTGTTCATTTGTTTTGTCTCTTTTGTCTTTGTGAAAGAAGCTGGCGAGGATCAATGGTGAGGACCATACAGGCAACTGAAAAGAGGTTTTATGCATGGATTGTAGCGGATGACTGGTTTATCAACAGCTCCAAGATTAAAAGATCAGTCAAAGGGGCTTTACCAGCTTCTAACATGACAATGCAAAAATACTGGGATTTTTTTTTTTTTTCCCCTTCGGATATTTAATGCTGGTTTCCCGTCTAAGTGAAAATGAAGAAAAAGCATTATCTCATTAACTGCCTACCAGTCTGGGCAAAGGAATTATCTGCCTCTCCATTACATGATTTCCTATGGAAGTTACATGAAATCTTTTGATTTTCTTTTGTTGAATCTTTTGTTTTGTTTGCACGTTTTTGTTAAATTTGTTTTGCTTAACAGCTTGGGGGAAAAAAAGAGACACTATAGCATTGGTAAAGCTAAAGCTTTGCATGAATCTTTTGAGAGAGAGGTCAGATATAATTTATTCTAATAATATGGTAGCTAACATACATAAAACAATAAATTGCTTTAAAGGATTTTATCTGAATAAATGCTTAGGATTTCAGTAATTTTGAATAATATTGCCATACAATTAGAGAACTTAAAAGAAAATGTCATGGTAATGGTCTACAACTGGAGACATCTTTCCTAGTGTGTTAATCTTTAGTCAGAGCTATTATCAATTGCTGTTGCTTTACTTACTGTATTCTAGCAGCAGCTACATGACTTCTTTAAAGTCATGGACCAAGGATCCTTTCTGTTGCCTCAAGTTGAGCCAGGGGAGGTTTAGGTTGGAAATTAGGAGACATTTCTTCTCACAAAGGGTAGTCAAGCATTGGAATGGATTGTCCAGGGAGGCGGTGGCATCGCTATCCCTGGGGGTGCTTAAGAAAAGGCTGGACTTTTAAGCACTAATAGTGCTTAGGGACATGGTTTAGTGGATGACATTGGTGGTAGGGACCAGATGATCTTGGAGGTGTTTTCAACCTTAAAGATTCTATGATTCTGTGAAAATCTTTTGTTTCTCATCTTGCTCCTACACTGTCAAGGCTGGTAATTATTTAAAAAACAGTAATGACTCCTGAGTGAAATTCTGTCCCCACTAACATCAGTGGAAAAATCTTGCAGACTGACTTGCAAAACTTTACTCATTAATGATATTCAGGAAATTCATGGTGAAGATATTTGTCAATATCAACAACAGCTTTACAATAACAAGGAAACATTAGTTTGGCTAAATGCCTTTTAGTCTTCTATAAAAACAAGGATTTACAAATCCAGTTGTTTATACACTGAAGAAAGCAAAACAGCTTGTTTTTTACCATTTAGTTACACAACATCTCTTTTCAGATTAGAAGTAAGAGTACTTCAGCATACTAGCATAGGAATGGTACTTAAGCATAAGTACATGTTATAGCCTGAACTGTACAAGTATTCAATCTCATTTTGCAAGTTATTTATCAAATTCATTTGTGAGACTAAAGTGGATGCTTCTCTTTGTGCAGTGAATTCAAAGTCTCTATTTGGGAAATGAAATAGATCAAACACTTAAAATAGTATTAGCTTACAAGTTTTTCCTGTGTGATCCTCACAATGTACAGACTGTCTGGTCTTTGAAGAAAACAGTACAGCATGGACTTGAAGAAGTTCAATCACATCTGTTTCATATGTGCGTTTGTCTGTGCATGTGTTTATGTGTAGGACTTGTGACTTATCTTCAAGTTGGATTGGCCAGCAAGTTAAAGGAGATCAGAATTTGGAAAGCACTTCCAGTGCTGTCTGGAGGCTGGACAAATGGGTCCCAGGGCCTGGGCAGGGGCTCTGGGAATATGTGATCTGGACAGATGGATCTATGGTTTGATGGTCATACTGAAGCGTGTGTCAGTGGATCAATGAAATGTGTGGAGTGCCTACTGGGGAACTCCTACAGTGGTAAGGTGGAGAAAAAGAATTCAGCTGTCTTGTTGTTCATATATCTGTGTGTTCTGTTGGTGTTTATGTAGTTTCAACAGCACCGGATCATGATATTCCTAACACAGTATATCTTTATAAAAATGCCATTTTTATGCACTAATCAAGAGATGCTTACTACATTACCAAGACAAAGTCTAGTTATATACAATAATTTTGTGTCTTCCTTTATTTTTCTAGTGTCATCTTATAAACAGCTTTTCCATTTTTATAGTCATCCTGCCTTTCTCTCTTCTTGTTCCAGTTCAATTCATTTTCATGACCAGAGAGAACTAGAGCTGTATACAGAATATCAAATGAGTTCTCAGTGATCCTCTTTATAAATATATATATTTAAAAAAAATAATAAGAAAAAAAGGAATATCTCTCAATTCCTAATAAAATTGTCTTTCTTGAAGGATTCTAGCTATGTAATCTGCTTCCATTAACAAGTACATCCACACCCTTCTCCATCTCAATTATTTCCAATTAATGAGCACAAAATCTTATTGAATTTTTAATCGACTCTAACACTGTAAATTTACATTTCTTATAACTGATTTTTGTCCTCTTTCTCTAGTAGCTGCTCCTCATATCTTTTTTTTTCTCCTCTTTGTTGAAGTGTCTCAGCTTTGTGCCACTGGCAGATTTCTTCACTACTAGTTTGTGTGCCATGGTGACTAATTAACACAAAACTAGATGGATTTTTGTACATATTATCAACATTCTCATTTCAAGATGATACTTCACCTTTTAATATTACTTACTAAACCATTTCTGATATTTCTTCTATGACTCTTAGCCTCTCTGAATTTTATTGATTATTTTGCACACACTGACATTCAGACAGAGAAGTTCAAAAAAATATTCTAATTATCTAAAAAATAGTTTTTCTTTTTTTTTTTTTTTTTTTTCCCTGTATATCTCTTTTTTTTTTTCTTTTAAAGTCTGAAGAGTTTAAGCTTTACTTATTCTTAAACATATTTCCTGTCTTCTGAAATGCATTTGATTTCATACATTTATAGGCTATTAACAAGGTTTGATCAATTTCTGAACAGTTAATTTAGCAGAAAAAATATTTTCTCAGGAGTTCTGAATAGTGATTGTCCTTAATGCCTTCATGTTCTTTCAGTTTTCTTTTCAACTGAGCAAAATTATTTGTTTAATTTTGGGAATACTCTTAACTATTCGAACTTCTCATTCCCTATTCTTCTATAATAGATGTATTCCTCAATACATCACTAAATTATCTTGCTTTTAATATGTTTTAAAGATTCAATATTTCAAATTCTCAGTCTATACTCCTTCCAGAACTCTAAGATACACCTTTACTGAAAGATACATATTTTTTTCCTTCTGTATAAATTCTAATTCCCAGTAATTTTATTGCAATAGCTATTTACTTAGTTGCATAAGGTAACTGCTCACCTATTTTCCTCTTTATTTCGAATAAAGATACCAGACAGTGGTTTTGACTAGATGAAATTCTAGGCCTCCCTTCAGTTTCAAGTCCTCCCAAACTGTCATTTTAATCTTAAGTGGAAGGCATTCTGAGTAATAGATTCAGATCTTTTGATGGTTCTAAGCAGATTTTATGTGATCAGATAAATCTGAGAAGTAGAATAGTGTTCTGAAAATAAGCAGAGTGGAAAGCAACAGAGACAAAACACTTTTGCTCAGGCTTCACTATTACTGGATCTCAGATAAACCCAGAGGAAAAGATAAGCAAAAAAAGAACTTCTGGAGATGTTATAAGCTTTACCTTGTCTTTTGTCAATAATGTAAAGGGTATTTTTTTGGCTTATGCAGGTCTTCTCATAAAATATAGTCTGATGAAATCGATCTAAACTATTTTTTTTGGATGTTTGTTTTGCATTTTTAGTTTAATTTCATCACAGCCTATGAATTTTTAGGTTACATTCTGTAATTCCTGGGGGGGTGGGAGTGGGGAAGCCAGGGGGAAGAACTTTTGATCTGAAGGAAGAGATATGGAAGAATCTTAATTTTTTCTTTTTTCTTTTTTCTTCTTCCCAGTATTAGTCAGATGATCCACAGTGATCTACCAACTACACAGTAAATTCAATGAATGTCCAAACAATGAACCCATCTATCATGTAGCGTATTTGCACAAGTTTGCATATAGTGTAGGTTTTACAGGCAAGTTTCTGTTTCCAGTATATTGTGCATCTGTTCTGGTTTGTTACTTAAGTGCCTGAATCTCTTCTACAGACAGAAGAGTCATGATACCTTCATCTGAAAATTAAAGTGGATATTGCATTTCTGATTGCTTTGTGTATTGTTTGTCTTAGTATTCTTTTGAATTAAATCAGCAAGATGAAGCAGGCAATTCCTACACCATCATGTGGAATGATATGTATGAGTTATTCTTATAGGATTTATTATAAAAGTAAGATGGTTTGGATATTTTCTTCTTTTAATTAAGATTTTTAATTATTCAAATATCAAATTCAAGTAAGCACATGTGTATTTTAGACTAATAAAAGGCTTTAAAATTAAAACATAAAACTAAGAATTACCTGTTTCCTTGTTTCATGAGAAGTCTGAGACTACAGATATCATCTTTTTTTGTATGAATGCCAAACAAACAACAACAACAACAACAAGAATCTGCACACAACAGCTGGTAGAGTGAGGACCAAAATGCCCTGCAGACGCCAAGGTCAGTGCAGAAGGACGGGGAGGGATGAAGAGCTCCAGGCTCTGGAGCAGCAGTTCCCCTGTGGCCTGTGGAGAGGCCCCTGGTGGAGCAGGCTGTCCTTCTGCAGCCCATGGGGCCCGTGGCAGAGCAGATCTCCACATTGCAGCCTATGGAGTATCCCACAGAGGATTAGGTGGATCTGACCTGAAGGGGGCCGTGCCCTGTGGACAGCACCCCACAGGAGCAGGCCCAGGGCCAGAGGTGCAGACAGTGGAGAGGAGCCCATGCAGGAGCAGGTGACCTGGCAGGAGCTGCCACCAGTGGGCAATCTATGTTGGAGCAATTTTCTGCATGGACCCTGTGAAAGGGAGCCATATTTGGAGCACTTGAAGAGCTGCAGCCTGTGGGAAGCCCACCTCAAGATCAGTTTGGGAAGAACAGCAACTCGTGGGAGGCACCCCATTTGGGGCAGGAAAAGAATGACCATGAAGGGTTGGCGGAGATGAGGTGACTGACCTCAACGCCCATTCCCTGTTCCTCTGTGCTGTTTGGGGGGAGGAGATGTAAGAGGGTGGATGGGGGAAGGTGTTTTTAGTTTGTTTTCTTTGTTTCTCACTTCCCTAGCTTGCTCACTTCTCTAACAGGCAATAAATCTTACCGTCTCCCTACTCTGAGTCTGGTTTGCTTGTCATAGTAATTGTTGAGTGATCTCCCTATCCTTATCTCAATGCTTGAGCCCTCTTCATTGTATTTGCTCCCCCTTTACATTTGAGGAGGGAGAGTGAGAGAGAGGTTGTGGTGGAGTTCAGCTGCCCAGCTGGGTAAAACAATCACACAGAGACAGGTGGTTCTTTAAGCCATAGAGACAGAGGGATGGGAGCTACTTCAGGGCCCTTGGGGAAGGGACTAGTCTGTCTGGGCACTGTCCTAGTGTAATGGAGGAAGGGTAGCAGGGCAGTGCAGGGGGCAGCAGTCAGTGTTGGTCAAGTCCAACACTCACCCTGCACACCTGTACTACAAGGCAGGTTCAAGCTCTAGCCAGAAGGGAAAGTTGATGGGCCAGTCAGAGATATGAGACTGGGCTGAGGGCAAAGCTGCCACGTCAGTCGGGCAGAGACCAAAGGCAATTCCTTGAATTTAAAAGCAAGCACCAAGTAAAAGAGGGGCTGAATTTTGCTAAGTCACTGCAAGACCTGCCACTTGCACATGTCTGAGCTGGCCTGGAGCCCAGGCCACCAAAACCCTACCTGAAGGGAATGTACTCAGAGCCCTGACATGTGATTGGTTTTCTAAAGGAGGACTCACCAAAACCTGTAATCCATGTTTTAGCAAATTAAACCATTTAGGAAAGCTGATATGTACCTGGCAAACCTTAATATTAGCAATTAATGAATTGCTAAATAAAATTCGTTAAGAGAAAGAGCTGTATTAAAATATATATATGGTGTTATCTATTTACATCTTTGGGAAAGCCAGAACATTGCAATGCAGTATGCCAGTGAATAGGAAAATCACAAGTTAAATGGGAAATCCAGATTCCTGTCTTTGCTCAGATGCAAATTAAATGGCCATGCTCTATTCAAAAACAGTCAACATTAATGTTTGTTATGCCTCTGTAGGATGATAAGCATTGAAATACAAATATTTGGTTTGAATCAATCAAAACAGAGCTTTTGATATCACACTTTCGTATTAAAAACCCTCACCACTGACATGACATACTTAAATGACCTCTGAACTATTTTTTATTTTATGTATGTATGTATTTATTTATTGTGCATGCAGAATAAATATATATATATATCAAAATACACTAAGGAGGATAGATTTTTGTTTCCATCTTATCTCCCTTTGGTAGCAATGAAAACAAGCACATATAATAAAATCTCTAAATAGGAATAAGAAAAGCATGTTATAAAACAGAAGTAACTGTCTACATCATAATTTATACTGGAAAAATGTACTACATAAAAAACATGTACAGCACTCACAAAGGCGGGAAGGAGAGGAAAAAAGCTTTAGTTTTCAAAGCTTCTACTATTGCATTTAGCATACCTGTCCTGTCTCCTTTAAGAAGCCAAACCAACTTCACTGAAACTTCAAAATTAAAAGCAATGAAGCATTTTAAATGCATGCTATCAGGTTCAATATATTGAATCTTAGACAATAATTGCTTATCTTGCTGAGACGACAGCTGCAGGCAATGCAACAACTCAGTGTTAGTACATACTATCTTCTACTGGCTATATGAAAATGTAAAAGCCATTTTTTGCTCTACAGTAGATAATGTAGATAATTTTACATCATAACTTCAAATGATAAGCTAATATCAAATATCAATGAAAATGACATGTCCCACATCATCACAAGATTGTCTAGAGACCATACATGGGACCATGAATACACTGGTTCTAGGAAACTAAAATTATATAACATACATACAAACAGATAGATTCCTAAGTAGTCTAATTACAATACATTAGTTGTGTTTGCATGAATAGAAAACATATAATCATATGTTTCATATGATTATATGAAAATCATATAATCATTATAATCATTTAATATGATGTCTGGCATTTTATCAATATAGATTTTTAATTAATGACTATTAACTTATGTAGTTTATGATCATGACTCTTAGATAGACTAGCAAAAATTATTCTGATATCTGTTACATTACCTAAAGACAATGTTTTCTGAATACATACTAAACAGACACACACACACAAAACACTAAAATTATGTATTAATAATTAATTAAGTATTAATTAATAAAATGCAAAATGTTACAGAAAAAAATGTGATGGAATTCATCAGTGTTTTTGTTGTAATTATTTATTGTCCTTGCTTGGTAAAAAGGAAACAGAATAAGTACTATATTATTAATTTCTGTGATAATCATAACAACTTATTTTTGTAGTTGATGTACAATGTAACAACACAACTGTATCATGCTCAGCACAGACAGCAAAATATGGAATATTCCATTAGTCTACTACAAACCTCTTGCTCCTAATATCACTTTCATGATATATGTTTTGCTTTCTTTAGTTATTTTTCTGGCATTACATGTAGAGTTTCCATAGAAAATTACTGTCACATTTAATCAATCAGGAAGTGTGACCTAGATGAGTGGACAGTGAGACAATTGAAGAGTGAGGCAATGTGGATGGCAGAACTCAGAGGGTTGTGCTTAGTGGTGCAGAATCTAGCTGGAGGCCTGAGCTAGCAGTGTCCCTCAGGGGTCAAGACTGGGTCCAGTCTTGTTCAACTTATTCATCAGCGACCTGGACAATGGAATGGAGTGCACTCTTAGCAAGTTTGCTGAAGAAACAAAGCTCCGAGGAGTGGCTGATAACCCAGAAGGCTGTGCAGCCATTCAAAGGGACCTTGACAGGCTGGAGGGATGGGCTGAGGGGAATCACATGAAGTTCAACAAGGGCAAGTGCAGGGTCCTGCACCTCGGGAGGAATAACACTAAGCACCAATATAGGCTGGGGGGGTGAGCTGCTGGACTGCAGCTCTGCAGAGAGGGACCTGGGAGTCCTGGTGGACAGCAGGCTCACCATGAGCCAGCAATGTGCCCCTGTGGCCAAGAAGGCCAACAGTATCCTGGGTTGCATTCAGAAGAGTGTTGCCAGCAGGTCAAGGGAAGTGATCCTCCTCCTCTGCTCAGCCCTGGTGAGGCAGCACCTGGAAGTTTGTGTCTGGTTCTGGTTCTGTCTGCTCCCCAGTACAAGAGGGACATGGTACTACTGAAGTGAGTCCAGAGGAGTTCTACTAAGATGATAAGTGCCTATCATATGAGGACAGGCTGAGAGAGCTGTTAGCCTGGAAAAGAGAAGACTGAGAGGAGACCTCAATAATGTGTATAAATATCTGAGGGGAGGGTGTCAAGAGGTTGGAACCAGTCTCTTTTCACTTGTGCCCAATGAGATAAGAGGCAACGGGCACAAACTGATGCACAGGAAGTTCTGGCTGAATATTATGGGAGATTTCTTAACTGTGAGGATGACAGAGCACTGGAACAGGTTGATCTGAGTCTCCTTCTCTGAAAGGAGACCTGCCTGAATGTCATCCTGCACAACATGCTCTAGGTGATCCTGCTCAGGGGGGTTGGACTAGATGATCTTCAGAGGGCCCTCCCAACCTTGGCCATTCTGTGATTCTATGATTCTGCAATCATTTAATTATGCCATACATATAACACTGACTCCCCAAATGAAAGGCATGGTTTCTTTAACAAAGTTGTCATAACTGTGTAGTACTGTGTTTTGATCCAGGGGCGGGTTTACAGGCAGGATTGTAGGATAGTGAGTAGATAGAGAGACTAGGCAGTAGATATACACCGCCCTGCAATAGTGGTGTATAATTAAAGTTATTAGATTAAACATCTATACATTCTAAACAAGTTATTAACTTTAGAAATCTTATGGATCATTACTTTGTATTGCTTCATCTGAAAGATGTGGAATCATAGAATGATTTAGGTTGGAAGGGACCTTAAAGATCACCTAATTTCAACCACCCTGCCATGGGCAGGGACACCTCCCACCAGACCAGGTTGTTCAAGACCCTGTCCAACCTGGCCTTGAAGACTTCCAGGGATGGGGCACCCACAACTTCTCCAGGCAATATCGGGAATAGATATATTTTTTCAAAACATTAGTCAGCACAGACCTTCCTAAAATGTTTTTTTTCAGCTCATTGGAGATTGACTGACATGTGATGATGTACTCTTGAGACCTATCCTATTTTCAGTAGCTAAATAAAATTAGTAAATGTTCCAAATATTATGTTTTTCTGTAAATTATTGAGTTATTATTGAGAAGGGAGAGCAAGGATGATTGTGGGTCAGAAAAGAAATGAATATTGTGAACAGTAAAACAATTTAGTTTTTAAAATACAATCAGTGATATGATGTTGTAGTAGATCCCTGTATTTTGAATTATACTCTCCAAATTAAAATGTCAGCAATTAAGTACTGTATAACTACTGTATTTTAAAAATAAAAATATTTTTTCAGATTTGCTAATTAAGTAGAAATAATGTATAGAGTACAACCCTCTGAACATTCTTTGATTTTTTTCCCCATAAAATTTGTACTCAAATGTCCAGTTTAACTTATTTTAAAAGTGCAGAAATTATGTTGAGACTAGTAGGTGTTATTCCAGCAATTAATTTGGGGCACATAATGTATTCTGGCTACTGAATCCAGGCAACTGTAAATATATGTGTGTAATTCTATAGTGAGTATGAGATAAGGTTTTGTTCAGATCCTCGGACACAGAGAACCACAATACAGCACTATAAAATACCACAGTCCCATTATTATCCAAATAGAGTCTAAAATACCTGGGAAGATCTTAGGTTTTAGGCGTTGTATATTGGTCTATTCCTGCAATTGATCTGTGAATAGAGCACTTGGGACCCTTTGGGTGTATTGGTGATGTAGAGAAAATAAGGAATTGTATATGTTTCCAATACATGTTTACCCTGGTGAACCCATTACCATAGTATGCCTGTTTTGTCAGCCACTGTGAAATTAATTCTACGCAATGTTCTTATGAGTCCTTGGAGATGCGTATCTCTACCTTCACCTAGTGAAATTGCCCATAAAAATCCAATTTGAGTGGTGAAGTTGCCCATGAAACACCACTGCTCAGTCACTCTTGCAGGCTTTTTTGTCCCTAAAATACCAACATGACTTTCTGAAATTCTACAATTCTAATTATTCTAGGATGATATGCAAAAGAACACGCAAGTGATGCAACTCAGATTGCAACAGGTTATGAAGGATCTTCCCAATGGAGAAGGGAGCAAGACAAAGGTAGAACAGTTCTTTCACAGGTTTGTTAGGCTCCAAAGACTAGTTTATTGCTCAGGGTCCTGGCGAAAGTTAATTATTTGTGTCACTTGATACAAGTGAGGTCTCCCATCATGAATCAGGTAATCAACAGACATAACAAAATGTTGTGATCATTAACAGTCAGAAGGGAAACCTTGCGGATACAATAGACAGTTTCATGCAAACATCAGCTCAGTTTTCAATAGCAATCAATAAAGCAAATAAGAGTTATTTGAAAAAGAACAGAGAATATCAGTATTATAGATGTACAGTTTACCTAACAATGAGTAATTAAGTTTCTGTAGCATTGGAAAAAGTTAGGGGAAGAGTAGCAAAAGTAATGGAAAGTACACATCAACAGTATCATAGTTCACCCTGCTTTGAGCAGGAATTTGGACTAGATATTTTCTGATTAAACTGTCTTATGAACAATTAGAGTCCTTCAGAAATCACCTTCAGGACACACAGCAGTATTTAGCAGATGTGAACAGACATATAAAATAAGCATGCAAATCTGTTAACTATTATCAGCATAATTTCCTTTCTGTGGGCAAAGCATTGTTGAAATTTTTAATACAACCTTATAATAAATAAGACCCAGTAATAGTTATCTACAGAAAATTAAGACAGGAAAAAAAATAGATAAAGAAATCAAGTGGCCAGGATACTGCTGAGCAACAGCAGAGAAATAAAACTAAATGAATTACTTCAGAATCTGCAAGGGAGACATAAATTTTTAAATAGATATTCACTGAGACTAAAGTAAGAGTAAAGATATGTAAAGAGTAAAGTGATAACTTGGGGAGCCCTGGATGAATTACTGTTAATGGGAAAACAAAAAGGCCACATAGACTAGGGCCTGTAGGCAAATGCTTTGTCTATCAAGATGTTTATGGTCAGGTTTATAGTCCAGATTTAAGACTATAATTGCAGGGCACAGACACTGTAATTTACCAGATATGTTCTATGTTAGATAATGACTGTGAAGTGAGTGTTGTTAAGTTATATGTTTAGACTTTCCATCTTGTGCAGTAAGATATATAGAGGAACAGAGACTGAAGGGAATAATAGGACCACTACAATTATTGTCAGTGAAAAGCACAATGAAGGAATGGGCTTTCAGGGAGCTTAGGTCTCTGGATTATAACATGTCTACAGAAGGAAAAAAAAAAAAAAAAAAAAAAGAGCAGCAAACAGCTCCAGAGACCCACTGGCATCCACATATTCATCTCATAAAAGGGCACTAGGGTTAAACCATCTCGAAGTTGTCTCTTCAATTACTTTAAAAGGCTAAAAGAATGATGATCTTTTTCTAAGGCCTTGTTACACTGGATAGTCCCTGCAGGTGAAAAAAGATAATCAGACTGACAAAATTCAATGAACAGACAGTTAGTGCTCTGTACTGCACAAGCCAACAGCCTGGAGACAAGGGAGGAATGTCAAGTCCCAGTTTATTATTGCTTCAGTGGGCTGGTTAACTGTTGCTTTTTTTAGTTGCATAACATTGATGATATTTTGGATGTCACTTGAATCTATTACCACATGCTCAACTCCTCTTAAATGCTTGCTTGAAGCACTGGACCAAACTGTAATCTCAGTTACCACGGTGTAAATTAAGAGTAACTCCAGTACAGTCACTGGACTAACCTCAGTTCAGAAGAAAGCTCTCTGAATATACGCTGTGAATTTGCCTAGGAGTTTTTTTCTGGCGCATAAGTACATGTGAAATTACCCCTGAAAAACTTTCATATAGCTATCCAGAATGTGTACAGCATGCATTGGTTCTTCTTCCCCGTAAACAACAAAGGTATTCTTTCCTGACTCCTGACTCATCCAGTCATCATCCCACTCCTAGATTTTGTACTACACTTGTGTGTCTCATAAGGAACAGAGAAGCTGAAAAAAAGTCTTTAAAAATAGCTCTGAGAATTTTAATATCAAAACAAGACATGCTCAAAATTTTGTTTATAGGCAAAGAGAAAAAATACACTATATACATACAAACCAAGATTTTATTGTTAGTATAAGTTAAAAATAAACATTATTAACCAGTTAATTATTCCATTAAAAGAAATAATAATATATAAATTGATATTTTTATTATTTAATAATTATTTAATAATTTATTAAATATATGCTCTGCAGCTCCTACTATGGATATCACAGAAGAAGTGTTATCTCCTGTTGTTATGTTCGCTCTTCCCTTGCTTCTATATCCTCAGTTTTCTTTCTAGTGTTCATCATTGTGAGTGAGGTGTTACAGTGAATTGTTAGCATCTGGAGACCTTTGCCAAGATGGAAAGATATAATGTTCATGTCATTATGTTTTTCTTCTTCTCTCTATAGTATATTTTGTGTCATATTCATATGTTTGGTAGAATCCTCTTTCTTCAGTTGTCTTCATCTCCGAGTTATATCCAGATTGAGTGGGTGTTTTTAATGTATGTTAAGTTCTCTGTTCTCTTTGTTACCCCCAGAAATGGTTATATCCAGCTCCAGGCAGGTCAACATTTCTTTAACTGATCACAGTTGAGTGGTTTATAGTTGGAGGATATCCACTGATATTCACTAAGTGTGTTCTTATCAGCCGGTGTCCATACTCCTCTATGCTGTATCCTGTGTCCCCAGTTCTCAAGAGCTACGCTATCATATCAGGCCTGCATCATAGTGTTAAATTTGTAGAACCATGGTGCTACCATACAAGTTAGCTATAGATACGATGTAAATTAAAATAATGATAATAATGTTTTTACAGTGAAACCAAATAAATCATATCTGCAGGTAAGACATGAAAAATTCATAAAGGCAAACCTGGAAAACCACAGACTATATGCCTTGCAAACTTAGTATAAAGTTTACAGACTGTAACCAGCAATGGCAATACCACATGGCAAGTCTATAGATTGACAGGTACAGCCTTCACTTTTCCTCTGGTTTATGCTTTGTGGTTTTTGGGAAGATTGTTTTTTGGGAAGCAGGTGAGATTGGACTAGATGATCTTCAGAGGTCCCTTTCAACCTTGGCCATTCTGTGATTCTGTGATTCTGTACTGAGAGTCATAAATATACAGGCTCACAGCCCCTCCAGTAAAAATTGAAGTAAAGCAAGTATACTAAAGCAGATTTTCATTCTTGAATCATCCTTAAATTATTCCTCTAACCTAGCAAGTACTATACATTGCATGAGAATTTGAATCACTTCATCAGAAGATACTAAGCTAGTGCCACAACAGAAAGTCCACTAATCTGTGTTTTTTTTTTTCTAGATTATATTTTCAGTGTTGCCCAAGATAAGTGGTTTTTATTTTTTTATTTATTTCTCCTTAATAAGAGACAGGCAGTTCTCAAATCAAGCAATTCATGGTAACTTATTAGGCTACAGTCACTGGATCATATGTGTGAGCACCTGCTTTCTTATCTCACGTGCCTTACTACAGTATTTGTTCATCCTCATTGAAAATGTCATTTCAAACTCCAGCAGCTGCTTGAGTAACTTATGCAATACACATTACACTCTGCATTTTAAAAGAAACAGATAATTTATAATAATTCTGATTTTGATATACCAAGAAATTTTAAAAAGAGGAGAAAAACACACCAGGAGTTATAGTTTTTGTTAACAAGAATAAGTGATTACATTGTGACCACATAAGATAAAAATGTGGTCTAAGATAAAAATCTGGAGAATGTATCTGGATGTAATGAAGTACAAAGATTAAGGATGTTATAAATGGTTCAGTATTCAAAATAGGATTATAATCAAAGTTTACAGTTTATTAAAGGAATAGAGGTAAGCAAACAGCGCTGGGTGCGCCAGGAGTCTCCGCTCCGCCAGGACGCACACAAGTTACATCAAGCAGCTGATTTTTATGCTCCTAGACTAATACATATTCATTACTACTTCTAAAAAAAATAGGTTATTATAATTAGCTTCTGGGATCCAGTCCCTCCTACTGGAGCATGCGCATCAGTCTCCGGTGGTCCCTCTGGGGGTCTCTAGGGGTCTTTCATGCTGAAGGATCATAGTCTTCCTCTCCAAGTTTTTTTCTTGTCCTTCCCCTTTGTACTCCTTGGCAGCATGTCAAGCTTACACAGCGTCCCCTGCAAGTTTTGTCTCCTAGCCGTCCTTCAGCTTCTTCTTTTTTTTTCTTCTCCTTAATCTCCTGGCCACGTGGCCAGATATCAGGGGCTTGCATAGTGTCCCATTCAGAAGCCATAACAGTCACTAGTTGTTAGCAGTTGTTCTGAAACCCCCAGACATCAGAGACTTCAAAGAAAGAACATACAAACACAAATAGCTCTTTTATTGACACTTCACGAGTAGTTAAAACATTCCTCACAGGCCATTCACAGGGACAGTCACACCTATAGCAGTGCTAAATCAACCACAAAGAAGACAAAAAAGGCTGTAACTGTTAGAAATAAGAGTTCAGAATAACAAAAGCAAATAGGCTCATGGATTTGAGGAACATTTCTGAAGATTTGATAGTTTGACTATAATGAGGGGGAGACTGGGACACACTGGGAGGAAAGGGAAGAAATGTTCCATACTGACACGAATCAGATGAACATGTATAACAAGGAGAATGCAGATCTCTTGGGATTCTTGAAAAGAAAGAAAAATATTTTATTCATATAAGAAAAGTCTTTAATAAGGCTTGAAATGTGAATCATTAGGGATTTTAATTAATGTCCCATTGATTACTCTGGAAGGTTGTTTATTCCTGGAGGATATGCTTTCAAAGATTTCTGAGAAGTCTTCAAAATCAAAAGCTTTTAGTGACAAGACTCTAGAAACACTATTCTGTGTGAATAAGTAGAAGCTGATGAATATATTAATTAATTTGATTTAACCATCAATTCTTAGGAAAATTCCTGACATCTATTAAAGTTTCTTAACATTTTACAGAAAGATACCTTTTGGAAATATGGAAGAATGATATTTAAAATGAATATTTGTCTGAAAACAGTGATCTGTGTGTTACATGTTCAGATACCTCAGTGATTAGTCTCGTAAAGTCTTTCTTCATTTAGGAGAAAACAATGGAAGCTTGGAAGTCATTATGGAGATAATGTCAAATCAAATTAGAAATAAAACAAGTACTCTATCTAAGAGGAGAAAGTTCTAAAAAAAAAAAAAAATGAAAAGAATGAAAAGGTGAATAATGGAATCAGGCAAAGAATTAGCTATAATTAAAGTGCAAAGAGGATTAATGAATGTTGAAATGCAAACCTGAAATAATAACTAGGGAATTATTTTGTTTAGGTTAACACCCTATTATGCTTGTAGGATAAGCTGATAAAATAAAGAAATAAACCCTCTCCTTACACATATTTCACAAATAATGGTACTTATTCTAAAATAAATAAACATGATAAAATAGTACGTGTGTCTTGCTCCTTCACTTACATGAAGTCAGGAACAAATTCACATACTCACAGAATGGTTGAGATTGGAAGGGGCCTTTTAAGGTCTTCTGATTCATCAACACTGCTGAAGCAGGGTCATCTAGAGCAGGTTGCCCAGGACCACATACTGGCATCTTCTGAGGATCTCCAAAGACAGAGCCTCTCTGGGCAACCTGTGCCCAGCCTCTCTGGGCAACCTGTGCCAAGACTTGGTCACCCTCATGTTAAAGTACTTCCTGATGTTCTGATGTACTCTTCTGTGTTCCACTTTGTGCCGACTCCCTGTTGTCCTGTCACTGGGAAGAGCCTGGCATTTTCTTTGTATCTGCCTTTCAGATATCAATGTGCATTAATAAGATCCCCCCCGACCTTTCTCTTTCCCAGGCTAAACTACCCCAACTCTCCCAGTCTGTCCTCTCAGGAGAGGTGCACCAGTCCCTTGATCATCTTGGTAACCCTTTGCTGGCATTTCTCCAGTAGCTACATTTCTCTCCTTTACTGGGAAGCCCAGAACTGGACACATTACTCCAGGTATGGCCTCACTTGTGCTGAGAAGAGTGGAAGGATCTCCCTCAAACTGTTAGCAAAACTTTGTCTAATACAGTCCAGGATATAATTAGCCTTCTAAGTGTCAAGGGCACATCGCTGGCTCATGTTCAAATGCCATCTACAAATTGCTGGGGATCTGAATGAACAGGAATATCTTCAACTACAAAATTTTAAAATTGTCTTATTCTTATATACTTGAACTATACATAAATAAGACTTCTGTCACAAAGAGATAAAAAGAAAAAAATGTATTGAAAATATGCTGGCAAATTTACTTTCAAAAACTTTGATTGTATCTTTACTGAATCTTCTTCCATAAAGAAGATATACATCCAACATATATGGATAAAAATTCATTTAGTTCCCAAGAGATGAAATCTTTGTAATAGGTTAGCCTGATTACAAAATTACCACTAGTTTCTCTACTTAGATACAACATATTAATTTAACTAATTTTTTTAGTCATAGTCCCCCCATTTCTTTCTGTGCATATTCATTTATTTTTATTTTATTTTACATCTAGTAAATATTGTCACAGTCTTGGATGGCAGTGAAGTTTCAACACGAACATGAATTTTTGGATGGCATATATGTAAACATCCACAATTTTCATAGGGGATTTATAAACCTGGGAGATCTGAATTCAAGGCTTGACACAGTAAGAAGGTAAAGGAACTGCTTGAAATGAAAAAGGCAAAAACAATCAAAGACAGAATAACAAAAGCAGCTGAAGAAGCAGTTGCTCAGCATTTTTTAGTGCTAAAGCCTATTTTTTAGTTCTTTTAAGTTTCAAAGTTTCCAGGATACAGCATGCCATATATTGGAGTTCTCAGGGTGAAATGCAGAGAAAAATAACTTTAAAGTTCTATTAAAAACTGATGTTTAATTTACTGATAGTTTTCGTATCTTCATGATTTGAAATTCAGTAAGGGAGTAGTCCTGTAATCAGTAATACTCCTGGTATCTTAAAAAAAAAGGGGGGGGGGGGGTAGGAGGAAGAGAAGGGAGTTGGAGGAGGGAAGCATTTCCTGATATGATTTGCTTTTGAATCTTTCAAATATCTTCCATGGATTTTGATTGACTTATGAAAAGTCAATACAAAATGTGTAACTCCTTGTTTGTTTTGTTGTTGCTGTAGTGTTTTTTTTTTTTTTTTTTTTTTTTTATTAAATTATTATTATTTTAAAGTATGCATATCAAAGCCACTAGGCTTATGAAGGTTTGAGTTTTTGACTTATAATATCCAGAGGACTTAATACTACAGTCCTGAGAGATGTGGCAGTGGACCTTACTTGTGACCAATTTTTTAAATATTCTTTCTGGATGGATGCCATCAAAGCCATAGGAACCAGAGCTTTTATTCTCTTTTTGCTCTCCTCAAGATACTCTACTATGCTGCATTACACAGAAGGAGATTGACAACTCTAACAATGCAAATGTTTGAAGATCAGGGTCCAAACTTTTTTCTTCCCTATCTTTCTGCCTTACCTACTAACTATTTATTCAAATCAGAATTGTTAGGAAATTGTAGGCAAATATCATGATCAGATTTTACATTTGTACAGCACAGTAATTAACATGTTTCTGGGGAATTCTCTAAGGTAACAAAATGCTAAAATAAAATCAATTTATTGTTAAAGTAAAGTTTGAAACAACAGTACTGTAAGCAGTTTATCTGGCAAAATTATAGTGCAATGGCATAAATAAGTTATGTTTTTGTTTTCTGTTCTGTAATGAACAGGTACAATTTCCATTTATGATTGCCAAATAATATATATATATATGAAATACTACAGAGTTATTGTTCTTTTTTTAAGATGAAATATTTGAGAAAAAAATGCAAAACCTATATTTAACCAGTTCCTTTCAGCATGGGAGTACACTTTTATAATTTTATTCCAATGTAGATGCATTATATTGGTATTTATGTGTGCTTTTTGCTATCAAATTATGTGTAGATTCCAATGTTAAATGTTTCACATCTAACTGTCAAGGAGGTAAAGAATCATCCATGACAAATTGTTTTAAAAGCTTCTACTGGTTGACATATTTAATCAGACACTTCCCAGGAGGCATATATTAAATATGAGCTAATTTTCAGTAATGAAAATTATTCCTACTCCTTTTTCCATACCTTTCTAAACCTGTGCCATTGTATAGAAAATAATGAACAGTTTCTGGAATGAAATGTTCAAGTAGCAAAGAACAGTAGGAGCATCTGTGTGTTCAGAGAAGTCATATCTTAGAGTTTCCACTCCCAGGGTTGCCCACACTTTTGGATTAAAAGCTTTTGCATTTAGAAATACAACAAACAAAGAAAACATACTCAGGAAAGTGCTTAAGCAACTGTTTTGACAAGCTGAATAGATCTGAAGCCAGGAAGAGCACTGAATTTTTTGTTCTCCTACTTCTTGAACAGAGGCTTTAAGTTCCAGGCTTGGAATTTAGTAGACTGTATCTCTCCTCTACAGTGAACTTTATTTTTAAGCAAATACAGTACCTAATAAATTTCTAAAATGTTCTAAATTTTCTGCATGCTGCAGATTTCATCTAATCACATTCTTAATAAGCTAGGCCACTGAGAAATGCAATTTTCCTCTGCGTAGGTGAGAATATGATTTTTCCTATAACTCAATCAGGATATAGATAGATAGCCATCTGTCAAGATGTATACATTCTAAAAATCAAATGGCTAGAAGTAGGGAACAATGACTTGTTTACTGAGTTTTAGGTACTTCCAGGGCATGGGACAGAATCACAGAATCACAGAATCACAGAATTTCTAGGTTGGAAGAGACCTCAAGATCATCGAGTCCAACCTCTGACCTAACACTAACAGTCCCCACTAAACCATATCCCTAAGCTCTACATCTAAACGTCTTTTGAAGACTTCCAGGGATGGTGACTCCACCACTTCCCTGGGCAGCCTGTTCCAATGCCTAACAACCCTTTCAGTAAAGAAGTTCTTCTTAACATCTAACCTAAAACTTCCGTGGCACAACTTAAGCCCATTCCCCCTCGTCCTGTCACCAGTCACATGGGAGAACAGGCCAACACCCACCTCGCTACAGCCTCCCTTGAGGTACCTACAGAGAGCGATAAGGTCGCCCCTGAGCCTCCTTTTCTCCAGGCTGAACAAGCCAGGCTCCCTCAGCCGCTCCTCGTAGGACTTGTTCTCCAGGCCCCTCACCAGCTTCGTCGCCCTTCTCTGGACCCGCTCAAGCACTTCCATGTCCTTGTAGCGAGGGGACCAAAACTGAACACAGTACTCGAGGTGCGGCCTCACCAGAGCCGAGTACAGGGGGACGATCACCTCCCTAGCCCTGCTGGTAACACTGTATCTGATACAAGCCAGGATGCTGTTGGCCTTCTTGGCCACCTGAGCACACTGCTGGCTCATATTCAGCCGACTATCCACCATCACTCCCAGGTCCTTCTCCGCCAGGCAGCTTTCCAACCACTCATCTCCCAGCCTGTAGCTCTGCTTGGGGTTATTGCGCCCCAGGTGCAGGACCCGGCACTTGGCCTTGTTGAACTTCATGCAGTTGACCTCAGCCCATCGGTGCAGCCTATCCAGATCCTCCTGCAGAGCTTTCCTACCCTCAAGCAGATCGACACACGCACCTAACTTGGTGTCATCTGCAAACTTACTGAGGGTGCACTGAATCCCCTCATCCAGATCATTGATGAAGATATTAAAGAGGACTGGCCCCAGCACCAAGCCCTGGGGAATGCCACTAGTGACTGGCCTCCAACTGGATTTGGCTCCATTCACCACGACTCTTTGGACCTGGCTATCCAGCCAGTTTCTAACCCAACGAAGCGTGCGCCAGTCCAAGCCAAGAGCAGCCAGTTTCTTGAGGAGAATGCTGTGGGAGACGGTGTCAAAAGCCTTGCTGAAGTCAAGGTAGACCACATCCACAGCCTTTCCCTCATCCACCCAGCGCGTCACTTTGTCATAGAAGGAGATCAGGTTCGTCAAGCAAGACCTGCCTTTCATAAACCCATGCTACCTGGGCCTGATCACCTGCTTGCCCTGCAAGTGCAGCGTGATGACTCTCAAGATAATCTGCTCCAAGAGCTTCCCTGGCACTGAGGTCAAACTGACAGGCCTGTAGTTTCCCGGGTCTGCCCTCTGGCCCTTCTTGTAGATGGGCATCACATTTGCTAGCCGCCAGTCGACTGGGACCTCCCCCAATAGCCAGGACTGCTGATAAATGATGGATAGTGGCTTGGCCAGCTCCTCTGCCGGTTCTCTCAGTACCCTTGGGTGGATCCCATCCGGCCCCATCGACTTGTGCACATCCAAGTGCAGTAGCAGGTCACCAACCAGTTCTTCGTGGATAGTGAGGGCCACATCCTGCTCCCCATCCCCTTCCACCAGCTCAGGGTACTGAGTATCCAGAGAACAACCGGTATTGCCGCCAAAGACTGAGGCAAAGAAGGCATTGAGCACCTTCGCCTTTTCCTCATCTCTTGTAACTAAGTTTCCCCCCGCATCCAGTAAAGGATGGAGATTCTCCTTAGTCCTCCTTTTTGTGTTGATGTATTTATAGAAAGGTTTTTTGTTATCTTTAATGGCAGTAGCCAGATTGAGCTCCAGATGAGCTTTGGCCTTCCTAATTTTGTCCCTGCACAGCCTCGCTACATCCTTAAAGTCCTCCCGTGTGGCCTGCCCACTTTTCCAAAGATTATAAACCCTCTTTTTTCTCCTAAGATCAAGCCACAATTCTCTGTTCAGCCAGGCTGGTCTTCTTCCCCGCCAGCTCGTCTTTGGGCACGTGGGGACAGACCGTTCCTGCGCCATTAAGATTTCCCTCTTGAGGAGCACCCAGCCTTCCTGGACCCCTCTGCCCTTCAGAACCACCTCCCAAGGGACTCCACCAACTAGTGTCCTGAGCAGCTCAAAGTCAGCCCTCCGAAAGTCCAATACAGCGGTTTTACTGGTCCCCTTCCTGGCCTTGCCAAGAATAGTGAACTCCACCATTTCGTGGTGACTCTGCCCAAGACAGCTCCCGACAATCACATCCTCCACCAGTCCTTCTCTGTTTGTGAAGAGAAGGTCTAGCGGGGCACCACCCCTGGTAGGCTCACTAACCAGCTGCGTCAGGAAGCTATCTTCCACGACGTCCAGGAACCTCCTAGACTGCTTTCTCTGGGCTGTGTTGTGCTTCCAGGATATGTCAGGGAAGTTGAAGTCCCCCACAAGAACAAGCGCTGAAGATTTCGCAACTTCTGTCAGCTGCCTGTAGAATTCCTCATCCATCTCCTCATCCTGGTTCGGCGGTCTATAGCAGACCCTGACCAGAACACTAACCTTGTTGTCCCTGCCGATCCTAACCCAAAGGGACTCAACCTTGTCATTCCCAGCCTCGAGTTCTACAACCTCGAAAGACTCTAATATAGAGAGCCACACCACCACCCCTTCTGTGCTGCCTGTCCCTTCTGAAGAGCCTATAGCCAGGCATTGCAGCACTCCAGTCATGAGACTGGTCCCACCACGTCTCTGTGATGGCAACCAAGTCGTAGCCTGCCTGCTGCACGATGGCTTCCAGCTCCTCCTGTTTGTTACCCATGCTGCGTGCATTGGTGTAGATGCACTTCAGCTGGGCCATTGCCTTATCCTCCAGCCTTGCCATTGTTCCCCCTGGCACAGCCCCAACAATCCTAGCTTCAGCCCCATCCCTCCTTCCTACCTAGTTTAAAGCCCTCTCAATGAGCCCTGCCAGCTCCTAAAGGGACCTGCTGAGCAGAGTTCTCTTTTTTTCTTTTTGTGATATATAAGGTCTAAACAAATAATTTTATGGATCTGTGCGCAGAGTGATTAAGATTAAAAGTATCCTTTATTTTATAATTCAGAGTCTTGAGACCGAGTCTTGCATTTGTAAACAAAATGAAGCTAAGTCTTTATCTGTAAATTCAATATGACTGTTTTCTGGTTGTGAGGCTAGAAACTCTGGGGTGGTTGCCTTTTCCTTTCTAGGTGTCCCAGTCTTATCTCTACTATAAGCACGTGATCCTTTCATTCCTGGGAAAAAAAAAAAAAAAAAAAAAAAAAAAAAAAAAAAGGATACGAAAAGAAAGAAACAGAACAACAATACTGTTGGATAATGAACATCCTGTCCAGAAGCTGGACGAAACAAAGAAAACTAGTTTTTATTAGGAGGTCTTTCATTAGACAATTGTAATATCATCTTACTCTAGTCAGGTCAAAGTAAAGACACCAGTGCGTAGTTTAGATCAAGACTTTACTGTGACTATAAACAAGTATAAACAAGTATCTTGTTTCATTGTTAAAAATGCCTGTCTGCCAACTTGAAATGTTCTTTAGAATCCATCATTAAAATAAATACATAAATAAATATTAAATGTGGGGACACTACATGAAGTAAATTAAGAACACCTTGGTCCATTTTATGGTACTGACCCTTGTCCAAACTACTTCATCTTGATTGTCTGAATAGATTTTCATCACATTTAAAATGCCTACTGAAAATTATGCCTAGCCCATACTAACTTCTGAGCCTGCTTAGAATTTGTTTCAGAATGTTTTTGTCCAAATTAACACCAAACCATGAGTTTTAAGTCCTTATCTAACTGCTTCCAATTCTAACTATTCTTCCCACTTAAAGACAATCAAGTTCTAATGACTGGGAATATTCCCTGACTTCACTAATCATACTATTAGAAATCAGAAAACAAATGTAAAGTTTGTCACAACAGTTTTGTGCAGCATTCTTAACAAGCTGAACATCAAGTGCAAGCTTAACATTATTCCAAAGGCAGTATTCAACTGATTTTAAAAGATTTTAAAAGATCTTCCTGTAATCTCCTGGCTCTAACTATACGCCTTTCAGCCTCAGTAACAAAAGGAGACTTCATTCTTCCATGTAATAGGTATTCTATATTATCAAGATTCATATAAAGAACAATTCTATTTCTACACAGACTAAGGTAGGATTCCTGTGGAAAATATGAAATTTATAGTCTCCTAAATACAGAATTGCAAATTATTCTTGTAAAGAAATTAAAGAACAAATGGGTAAAATTATATCTGTCACATGACTCATATCATTTTCTAACTTTTGAGGACTTTGTTTTCAAAGTTAAGAAATATAAGAATAAAATCTGTGTATTTAAAGTCCTAGGTGTGTGTGCATGTACATATATAAGTAGGTAGAAATACTGACTGATTATACAGTTTCAGACTATTTTTTTTGTATATTTGTATATTATGAATTGTATATTTCTTTTGAGCAAGGGAAATTTCTATATTCTCAGCTAAACAATTAACTTACATTATCAAATCTAAATATCAAGATATACGGTACAGTATATATATTCAATTTTAATACATTATCCTCTGCAAGAATCCTCAGCATTAAATATCAGAAACCACCAAAGGAGGTCAGAAAATTATAATCAAACCAATAAATGTACTCTGATTAGCTGGGAAAAGAGAAAGTGTTTTCATGGTATGCAGTGTGACCTGTTGTAAAGCTGCCAACTGAGCTAGTTCTGCATATATGAAGAACATGCTAAAATGAAGCTTATATCATATGCCACATGTATATTACAAATCCAGCGCATAATAGAAGGTAGCAACTATTTTATTTTCTGTTTGTTATTTCTTCTATTTATAAAAGCTTGTTAAGCTGTTTTTCTGTTTGTTGCAGAAATAGGACACAGATTTTACTGACATGATACTTTCAGTCTTTAAGAAAAGATCAACTATATAAACCTGTGAGCAGAAATATATATATAATCAATGTTTTTCCTAAAAATATAACATAAAAATTAATTGTAGCAATAAAATTCAAGCAAGGGATGAGACATCTGGGGGTAAGGATAGAACAGCACTGCAGTACATAGGAAAGGCTGTGGAGCATCCACTACCACTGTTAGTTAAAACAGACTAGAAGACACATCTGCCAAAAATGACTTAATGCAACTTAAACAGAAAATGAATTAGTTATGTTCATGTGCCCCCATCCAGCCTCTATGTTTAAGACAATACATGTGACTCTATGTATTGTCTAGAATAGAACAGAGATTAAATGAATGTCCCCAGCAGTAGTACAGAACCATTCAGAATCAAGTTTCTATATAATAGAAACTATGCATATTTATATCATGAATTAAACAAGTTTATTTGTACAATTTATGTAACTTTTTATATTTTTTTATTATTATTTTTATATTATATATTCAGCTGGAAAAATAACACAAATTCTACTTCATTCAAAGAACATTAAATGTATACAGTACCAAAGTCTTCAGTGTATTGTTTATAATATTTTAAGGTATACAGACTACAGTAAAACTTAAAACTGAATGACTATCTGTTAATAATCATAAATATAACATTACAGCTTACAGTACCTGCTAGATTGCTTCCTTTATACATACTTGAAATCTTTTACCTTGATTATTTCAAAAATCATTAACTTTCTTATAACCTCTCAAACATTATTTCATACTTATTTTACCAAAGGTTTCACAGATTCCTCTCCATATAATAGACAAACATTTTTATTACTTTAATAACAGTTCATGAAATTGGTCTTAATGATACTGAAACAATATCTTAATATTTTTTACTCCATTTGCTAGTTAATCCTTTCTAGTTTCTCTCCCCTTTAACAATTGTATATGTAAAACACCCATTTCTGTGAACTCTGAAACCTTCAAACCTTCTGAAACCCTATGAGTAAAAAATTTCTTCCCAATAATTAATCTAAACCTACCCTCTGTTAGTTTAAAGCCATTGCTGCTTGTCATATCAGTACAATCCCTGACATAGAGTCCCTCCCTAACATTCCTGCAGGCCCCCTTTAGGCACTGGAAGGCTGGTACAGGGTCTTCCTGGAGCCTTCTCTTCTCCAGGCTGAACAACCCCAGCTCCCTTAGCACGTCTTCACAGGAGAGGTGCTCCAGCCTCCACATCATGGAGAGGTGCTCCATGATCATCCATGTGGCCCTCCTCTGGACTTGTTCTAATACATCCATATCCTTCCTTTGTTGAGGGGCCCAGAGCTGAACACAGCACTCCAGGTGCTGCTCATGAGAGTAGAGTAGATGGGGAGAATCAGCCTGACCTGCTGACCGTGCTTCTTTTGATGCAGCCCAGGATACGGTTGGCTTTTTGGACTGCAGGTGCACATTACCGGCTCTTGTTGAGCTTCTCATCAACCAATGCCCCTGAGTCCTTTTCCTCAGGGATGCCCTCAATCCATCTTCCACCCAGCCTGTATTTGTGCTTTTACAGTGCAGTGGTAGAAAACCATATATACTCTTCACCTCTAAAAGCAGTCATAGAAACTGGAAACTATCCAGAAATTACTGGAACAGAATGTAAAGCTGTCACTGATACACAGAACAAGGTAAGAATAGTTCAAGAATACCAACTTTTTAAAAATAACTAAAACCAAGAAGTAATAGAGAAAATGTATTATCACTTGCAGAGAAATGTTTACGGTTTTCTTGTGTCTGCAATGCAAAGAAATAATGCAGGAAGGAACATATTGGTGAATTGTAAACTAAGTATGGTATTCTGCCTTTTAAAAAGAAAAGTTATTTAAAATAAATTTTTTTTTGAATCTTGATGTCTTAAGAAACTGATTATACTGATCACCTCCTAGTGCTTATTTTTCCTAGTGACTGCCTTCTCTGTTTATTTATGCTTGTTCTTTTTATTATTAATTTAATTCTGGTAATTTTTTATACTCTTTCTTGTATGTTTATCTATTTTGTGCCTTTTTTTTTGGTTTTACTTGATTATCAGACTTGCAGTTATCTTTTATATTCATACTGTCATATGTATTTCTTAAAATACTTGTAGTATAGATTTTGAAAGTCTGGATTCATAAGTGTTTTGTTGTTGTTGTTGTTTTCTCCTGTGTTTATTTCATATATACTTGCCACAATGACTGGCTCCTGAGCCATGACGGAAATATATATATATTGATATATATCAATAATTAATATATTATAATTATATTGAGTATATGGAAATATATATAACTGATAATAGGTTATTAATAACATTCCTATATATATGGATATAGAGAGAGAAGAAGACAAGAGAGAAAATTATGAATAAATTTGCTCTGCATATCAGTTTTTTTTATAGTTCTGTCTTCCACTTTCGTCTAATGAAAAAAAGGTTAAGAAGAATATTTGAATCTACCCTTTCTCCTTCTAGCCACAAGAAACAAACAAAACACAAGTTGTAAAATCTAATATTGACAACTGTGCACTGAAAAGAAGCAGGTCTAATTGATACAATTGAATTACAGCACCTACAGTGTTCACATTTAACCAAACAAAGAAAATGACAGCAAAATTAGTTCTAGTTCCACAAGTAGCTTTACTAAGTACAAAATCATATGAACAGAAAGTTGTTGACAGAGCTGTCTCATGTAATGCATTATATTTTTGTGGAATTGTTTCTATGGTAACATTGACAAGGATACCCTTTGCTAAGATCTACTTCTTTTCATAGGCTTTTAAGAAGCTTTATGTTACACCCTACAACTAGTAATACTTTGCAAATCTTTGTTAAAAAGTCCACAGCAATCTTTCATTCCATGACATCAGTCATTGAAGTTGGTTCATCTGGCTAGTGCTGAAGAACAAACAAATGAACACACACACAGAGTCCACATTGCGGACCAGTGGATCAGCAAATATATTCCTTAAAAAGTAGAGAAACTCACTCTCCTCTTGTACTGTTGAGAACATTTGTATCTTCCAGATGCACTGGGTCAGATAACTATCCTCTATGAAGAGAGAATACATTCCAGTACTCACATTTTGGCATCCTGAAATAGATCTGTGTGGAATTAGGTCCACTGGACAAAATGTTGCCCTTTGGACAAAACCATTATTGTCTGAAAAGAGAAATAACTATTCATAATCAATACAACATATGTGTATATACATATATATATGTGTTTATGTAAAATATACTTAGTGCATTAGGTGTGCCTATGCACATATATACATAAATTACAATAAATAAGTCTTCAAATTTGTAAATCAGGTGTTCAATGGATTTTCTATATCGGCTATTAAAAATACTGCCACATTGAAGCCTAAGGAGAAGGTTCTTCTAAACTTTTTCCTTTGTCAGCTTTTAATAGATCTAATTGTCTAATTATCTGCTCCAGTGCAATGGTGGAGTGTTTTAATGCTTCTCCTCTCCCCTGGGGAATATGCACAGTCTCTGGGAAGTTGCCATCTGCTTCCATTTAGAATCCTGGTGAAACACTCATTTAAACACTGAGGGTTGCCAACTTCATCTGTCATTAAGCTTTGTTCACAAAGGATTGACCGTTTTATTATTCTGATTCTTGTTAGACATTGTTAGAATAGACAAATAGAATAGTCATATAGAATAGACATTATTAGAACATCCTGGTAGGAAGACCAGTTTATTTTCAGAAATGAAAAGAGATTTTTTGATTACTTTTTTAACTGAAAATGGCTGCTGTAACAGCAATATCAATACAGGTAGAATGTGGCAAAAGTCAGACATTTCAAAATTAGTTTTTCACTTACTGGTTCTCATTTGATAAGTTTATGAAATACATGTTTTGAAATCATGAAATGATTATGGTAAGTGTACATGAAAACCCTACCAAAGCACAGCAAAGCAAAGCAAACCAAACTAAACCAAGCCCAAACACTAGCTATTAGAAAATAAGCATTGTTGGTCTCTTTACAATGAGACCAATGAGTTCAACTCTGTCCTGTAGCTTACCTCAATAAATGTACAACTACTACCTGCAAAATGTAGAGGGACTTGAGTGCCCCAAAAGCCCATCTGGTTTGCTAATTATTGCCTCAACTAGTACAACTGAAACCTGTGCTAGAGTACAATGGTTGTGCTTCCCCCCAGAGATTTCGCTTTCATTGTCTTGGTCTGGGTAACTCAGGGAAATGGAACTATTGTACACATGATATCTTTCTGAAAGACTAACACTAGAAACAATGAGAAATACTTTCTCCCAACACCTATGTGTCCATGCAGCTAGTTAATCAAAATATGTTCAGGTACTCTATGAATTTTTTCCAGTGTTCTCCACAGTAGAATTGCAAATCAGTCATTTTCAGGTCCTGCACTATATATATTTTTTTTGTAACAAAGAGACATAACATCTAGTAACATTTAGAGAAAAATCAAGGAAAGAAAATCTTACCTGAATGCAGATCATTGCAAGGTCAGTCTCTAACTTTTTAGTCAAGATTTTAGACTGTATAAGCTATTTTTTTCCAACATAATTCTAACTGCCCTTTTCTCCTCTCATTTTTAATACTATGAAGCAGTCATAATCCTGACCTTGAATGTGTCTCACTGGTATCCTTCCCCATCCAGTGTCAAAGCAGAGCCCCAAGCATTGTCTTTTTCAAGACATGACTACTCTGGGACATATTCTGCATGAGTGAACCATCTACCTATGGCATCTACAGAACAACTGAGAATTTTGAGGAGTGCCATGCTACTCTGTTTAGCTAGGCTTATGTTTATGAAGCAGGCTGTAAAATGTCATAGGAAATATTGTCTTAATTATATATATATATATAATATATAATATAATTATATAATATATAATATACATTATATATATAATTATATATATAATATATATTTATATATATTTATATATATTTATATATATATTTATATATATATATAATTATATATATATATATATGCTTAGATACCAAGGTAATAATAGACTTTACATTTATAAAAGTTGACCATCCTGATATATCATTTGCTCCTTCATAAAGTTCCCCTAAAAATGAAAATAAAATTCATACAAGAAAGCAATTCCAGTGCCTAGGGGGCATTGCTTTAACTAGTTTATAATGTGAAATCTATGCCAGGAGATTTGTTTTATTTTAGTTATTTCCAAAACTTATGTGGAAGTGTATAATTGTATAATCATGTCACTGCAGCACCAAGCTCCTCTGAGGTAATTTTAGTTGTTTTTTTTGTTTGTTTGTTTGTTTTTTTCTCCCCAGAAGACATCATTTTTGAAACCATATAGCCTATATATTTGTTACACCACGATGTGTCTCTCTCTACTAAGATTAAAGCTGTAAAATAATTAGTAACTGTAATCACTTTGAAATTGGTGTCCTACTGCTATTATACAGTGTTCTGGAGTACTGCATTCAGCTTTGCAGTTTTTAGCAAAAGAATGACATAGAAGTACAATGAGTCCAGAGGAGATGAACTATACTTTAAACTATTCTTACCTTGTTCTGTGTATCAGTGATAGCTTTACATTCTGTTCCAGTAATTTCTGGATAGTTTCCAGTTTCTATGACTGCTTTTAGAGGTGAAGAGTATATATGGTTTTCTACCACTGCACTGTAAAAGCACAAATACAGGCTGGGTGGAAGATGGATTGAGGGCATCCCTGAGGAAAAGGACTCAGGGGCATTGGTTGATGAGAAGCTCAACAAGAGCCGGTAATGTGCACCTGCAGTCCAAAAAGCCAACCGTATCCTGGGCTGCATCAAAAGAAGCACGGTCAGCAGGTCAGGCTGATTCTCCCCATCTACTCTACTCTCATGAGCAGCACCTGGAGTGCTGTGTTCAGCTCTGGGCCCCTCAACAAAGGAAGGATATGGATGTATTAGAACAAGTCCAGAGGAGGGCCACATGGATGATCATGGAGCACCTCTCCATGATGTGGAGGCTGGAGCACCTCTCCTGTGAAGACGTGCTAAGGGAGCTGGGGTTGTTCAGCCTGGAGAAGAGAAGGCTCCAGGAAGACCCTGTACCAGCCTTCCAGTGCCTAAAGGGGGCCTGCAGGAATGTTAGGGAGGGACTCTATGTCAGGGATTGTACTGATATGACAAGCAGCAATGGCTTTAAACTAACAGAGGGTAGGTTTAGATTAATTATTGGGAAGAAATTTTTTACTCATAGGGTTTCAGAAGGTTTGAAGGTTACACTCATAGTGTGGTAAGGCACTGGAACAGCTTGCCCAGAGAAACTGTGGATGCCCCATCCCTGGAGGTGTTGAAGGCCAGGTTGGATGAGGTTTTGAGCTACCTGCTCTGTTGGGAGGTGTCCCGGCCCATGGCAGGGGGCTTGGAATTAGATGATTTTTAAGGTCCTTTCCATACCAAACCATTCTGTAATTCTATGAAATCTTTGTCCTACCCTGGAATGAAACTGGGAAACACTCGGACATCTCAAAACATCCCTATCTATGGCTTCCCTTTAATTTTCTGATTTCTACAATTCCTTTAAATGTATCTTACCTCAGCTGTAGTTTGGTATTTTTAATTACATTGAATTATCTCACTTTGGACTGCAGTTATTCTGTTGACTTCCATACATGAAATAAAAGTTTGTTTGTTTGTTTTTTCATTTAGGAATACTTATAACTGCAGATAAGAATTCCCCAAATGGTGATATACCATTTACTTTTTTGAGTACCCTTACAATTACTTACAGCGTTCTCTTTCTGTCTCAGTTCTGTCTTGTACTTTACAGGCGTGATTTATTTTATTTTATTTTTTTATTTTATTTTATTTTTCACAGCAAGAGCTGGACTGTGTGGTTCTTTCCATCACAACTGTATCTAGTTCAGTTATATGAAGTTTAAAATATCTTGTGGAATTTACTATAATAATTTAGATATTTCAGAATTCACAACATTATGCCTATTATTTACCACCAAAGTTTTGTTCATTTTTATTGTTTTCTTGTAGAAGATTTATGATCAAAACCCAGCAAAAGTTCAGAAACTGCATATTTCATTTTATTCTCAGAGTGTTTTGATGGGGAAAATACATATTTTGTACTTGGTCATTATTGCACTTGTCCTCTTTGCATTGTGTTCTTTCTATTGAAGAATGATGGACTAGTTTCAAAAGCTGTATTAGTACGTTAAAAAAAAGCATTCTTGTTGTCACCAAGCTCTAATATTCCAAAGCCTTAAAGATACCTTCCAGTTTGATTTCCTGAATCCATGAATAGTTATTTATTTCTAAAGAACATCGGAGCTTAAACAAGAGGGCAGGAGAGTTTCTTCTTTTCTCCTTCAGCATTTCTAGTCCAGACTATGCTATGTCCTGTTATTTAAAGAACATCAGAGATGCTCTGGCAGATGAGAAATGTGGTTTGCATCCAAGTATCCTGCTTATGCAGAAAGTGTGCAATCTGCTGAGACTTCTGAGTTTCTCAAAGAGATTTTTGTCATCTTATGATGGTGTAAGTAAGGTGATAACTGCTACAGCAGGGTAGGAAATGATTCCATTTGAATGAGTTGATAGACAAATGCACAAGTCTATGTGTAAGTATATTTACCTGAAACATGACAACACCATTCATTTCATGAACCACTCTAGTGCTGCTATTTTTTGATGCACCTTTCACTTTAAAATTTTCTTTTGCAAAGACATGCTATGTTTTCCCCCTAGCGTGAATTTCTATTACCACCAATTTGATTTTAAGAGTTTGACAGGATTGGTCATTTAATTTAAATAAATAAGCATTCTTGAAGTACTTTCTTTTGGTAACTCTTCTTTTTTCCTCATATCTTGCAAGTCTTGGTTCTTTGTATATTTAGCTGACTTATATGTTTCAGAATTGCGACATAGTCGGTATTCATCAGGAATTCTTGCTGGTCAGTGTTTCATATCGTACTATTTGGTGGCAAAGCACACACATATGGTTGTCTGTGTTTCTTTAGATATAGTGTGTCTAAAACAAATCCATATATAATCACTATTTTTTATGACATTTCCTATTTTACATTTTATGGTGAGTTTTGGTACCACACAGTTGGCATTTTCTTCAAATATTTTCCAAAGACCAATCTTTGAATGTCAGGAATTAAGTGCCACTGCTTTTGCCCCAAACATTTACAAGCTATGTCAGCAAAACAAATGACATAAAATTCAGGTTCACTGTTGGACATGGAAAGGAAAATATGCTCTCTCCCAGATAGTAGTTGACACATAGCCTTGATTTTTCTCAGAATCATGAGTGTTCCAAGCCAAGTTATTGAGGCGGAAAATAAATTAACCAATAGCTGAAAACCTTTGTCACAATATAGCTTGACAAGGCATGCATTTAGCAGCTAGGTGCCAGTGCCAGAGCAAGGAATGTACCCAGCCTCTCCTGGGTGCAACTGCATGGGTTCAGGACAGTCTAGAATTGATGCCACTGGGGGCCAGCAGACAAGTCTCCTGAAAAGTTCTAACAAATTGCATGGAGGCTTCCTCCACTATAGTTCTGTGGACAAATTTCAGCAAGGTTTCTCCCTATTTTGCTCCCAAGTGTAGTTTAAGTGAAAGCATTTGTGCTTGATCCTTGCCTGATCTATGCCTGTGTTTGGCCATATACCCCACTGATCTAGAGATGCAAGCTGACCTACCAGCTTGACCACAGGTTGGCCTCATCCTTATAGACTTTCTAGCAATCTGGCTTCTAAGCTGAGGCTGGTATTACTCCAAGTCTAAAAATAGGCAACGGCAAAATCTGTGCTACTGCCTCCCTGGGGATAGACTTCAGCTGGCAAGACACCTGTGTTGCTAATTACCTCCCTCAGCCTCTGGCCTTTGAACAGCTGTTCTTGACAGAACCCTAACAGACAGATATTCTGCTAAAGAGAAAGAGGTATCCACAGCACTTCATGGCATTGGAGATAGTGCTCTCTGTTCCAGAGAAATTCTGGATTGCTAGACGGGGAAGACTCTAGCTCTGTAACTCAGGGTGTGAAATGGATGGGCATTCAGACACCTGTGGGTATTTAGCTCTTCCTGTTGTCCCTTGGTACACCAACTCACTCTATTACATCAGTACCTCAGTTTCCTGATTCTCTCCACACAAGACAGTGAGCCACAAAAGAAGGGTTCTGGGATATTGAAGAAAGACTCCTTCAATTTAAGAAAGAAAGTGACCAATGTTTAGTTGCTAATATTCTCTTTCAATTTACTCCTTGCTTTCAGTTCACAACTTGAGGTTTCAGGGCTACTAAAAGTGTTGTAATAATCTTTGTATGGGTTAAAGGGAACATATACATGTATAAATATAAGAAACCAAGTTATTATCATCTATTCCTTTAAGAGTCCAATTAAAATACTTCAATTAACATTAGTTCATTTACAATAATAATAATAATAATAAAAAATAGTCAAAAAGAATGCAGAAAAGACTCATTAATGGACTTTTTATTATTTTATTTGTGCCTTCATTTTCCCTGTGTGTCCTGTGCATCACCAGTCTTCCCCAGACAGTGAGTCATCAGCATATGAGGTCTTCACTGGGAGATGTTTGGATTGTGGTCAGGGTTCTCAGTCCCCTCAATCACAAGGTCTGCTGAGGAATGTCTCATTTATTAATATACATTACTTTTTTAGTAAGCTACAATTCTGATGTTTTCACCCTGTGAAAGTATTTACCTGCTCAGGGCATACATAAGGATTTCAATATTTAGAATTTTGATTTATTTGAAAAACAGAGTGAAAAACAGATAAATAAGCATTTTCCAAGTAAGAAAAGCCCTAGCTCAGAGGAAGTAGCACACTGATATAATCTCTTATGCTTTATAACTAATAAGCAGACTTAACTCCTGGAGAAAATACCTTGCACTGAAAGCTTTCACTCCTTCACTCCTTTATGTGCCCTCTCCACATTCATCAAAATAAATAAATAAAACGTCAAAAGAGAAAACAATAGAAAAGAAGTTCTGGAGGCAAAAAATATAGGAAGCTGAAGACCATGACTTCAGTAACATCTGCTGAAGTGATTCCAGCATACTCATAGGACCAAAGAGAGGGGTAGGAATACCATTTGCATGGCTGGTAGAGATGACAGTAAAAGAAACAGATTCAGGAGGAGCTAGAGATACAGTAGGAATACAGGGTCCCAGTACAGAAGAAATAATTTCATTTGGACCATAAGAGAACCAAGCTGCTGTCACTTACAGTTAAAAAAAAAAAAAAAAAAAAAAAAAGAAAAAGTCAGAAGAGAGAATTTAAACTGAAGAACAGAAAGAATACTGGAAAACAAAGGAGCACAAACATTTGGGATGTTAGTTCTATTACAGATTAAAAAATTAATTTTTGTGTCCATTAAAAGCAAATATGTCATGCCAGATCCAACAGCCTGAGATAAGTGAGGCTGCCGCTCCATGTTCCCAGGGCCAACAGCCAGACACACAAATCACAGACAGAAATTCACAGATGTGATGGTTTCACACCAATAGGTCACTAAGCGCCACCATACCGTTCTCTCACTCCCCCTCATCAAAAGAACAGAAGGAGAAAATATGATGAAAAAAGGTCTTAAGGGTTGAGACAAGGACAAGGAGATCAACAAGTATCATCATGGGCAAAACAGACTCAAAACAGGGAGATTAATGCAATTTATTGCCTATTATTAACAGATGAGAGCAGTGAGAAACTAAAAGCAAACTAAAATCACCTTAATCCCATCCACTCTCTTCTACAGGGGGAATAGGGAATGGGGGTTGTGGTCAGTCCATAACACTTTGTCTCTGCTGCTCCTTCATCTTCATTCTCTTCCTCTACTCCAGTTTAGGTTCCCTCCCATGGGATACAGTTCTTCCCAAACTGATCCTATGTGGGCTTCCAACAAACTACAGTTCTTCAAGAACTGCTCCAGAATCAGTCTGTACCACAGGACGCAGTCCTTCAGGAATGGACTGCTCCAGCGTAGTTCCCCTGTGCATAGCAGCTCCCACCAGATCACCTGCTCTACTGTAGACTCCTCTCCACAGGCTGAACCTTTGGCCCAGATCCTGCTCCTGTGGGGGCGCTCCATGGGCCACAGTCTCCTTCAGGCCACGTCCACCTGCTCCGCTGTGAGCTCTGCCATGGGCTGCAGCATGGAGATCTACTCTGCCATGATACCCCATGGGCTGCAGGGGGAGGAGAGGGAGTGAAAGAATTGTGGAGCTGTTCAGCTGCCCTGACTGGTAAAACCATTACACTTACTTAGTCTGAAAGGTAATTACAGAGCTCCTGATGACTCATCTGGATAGGCTTCACACCTGGACACTGGGGCTGAGGTTCTTCTGGTACTACCATAAGAGGGTTGACTGACAATGCTCTTCCTCTGAGTCCTTAATATGTATTCTTACCTGCCATCATGTCCCTGTGATCTTCAGGGCTTATGAAGATGGGCCTGGGATAGACTGATTTCTTCTGTAATGGTCCCAAGAATAGCCAAGCAGGATACTGTGCCTCTTTGTGAGTATACAGATAAGCTTTTATCAAATAACCTAACAGTATCCACATGCAAAGGAAAATTCAAAGAATGGAAAGATCAAATAAGAAATTGTAAACAAACTGTCATTCACACAGGATTCTAGAGGAACAAGAGTTGAACATGAATTCTAAGAAATAATATAGGACATAAGGCACCTTGGTCTTCATGAAGACATTAATATATTAAACATACTGTGAACAAAGCAGAAGACAGCTAACAGAACACTGCAGTATTATCATGCGAAAATAAGAAAGCAGACTGCTAGTCAAGAACCATAGTATATCTTCAGCAGAGCTTTGAATCAAATTAATACACTAATTTAAGCAATTTTACATATAATGAAAATGGATTAGAGATTCTAGATAGCAAAAGTATAATAAATTATGGTGTGTCTGTCAGTTACCTCTGAATCTGATGAGAAATTCTGAGCAGAAAATAATTGGTAGTATGAGATTGATAAGTATGATACTTGAAAACTTTCCCTGATAATTGGCCTCATGGCCATTCCTAGAGACAGATACTGGAATAGTTATGACATTTATATAATAAAAATTTACACATTATTATACATTGTATTTTTATTCTTTTCTAATTGTGAACTGTATGCATAGTCCTGCCAATGCAATACACATAACTGCTATATTTAAAGAATTCTAAATAATAGGAGCCTCAGTATTCAAGAAGTCTCTATGGAACATGTCAAGGAAATATGAATTAGAAATCCTTTCCCCTTTTATTTATTTATTTATCATTTAACTTATTTTTCAATTTTGTTTTCTTTAATGTTATCTTAATTTCAGGGATAGCACATAAAGAAGCATCACATGAATCCCCAAAATGGTGTCCCTGTCATCCACTAGAACTTTAATATGACTAATAAGAATAACTTCATGAAAGTTATTGTAACTGAAAGTGTCTTGAAGCTGATTGAAAGCTTTGACTATCACAAGGATTTATGCAAACTGCAGGATTCTTTTTCCCACTTAAAACAAACAATCAAAAGTTTCAGGTTGATATTAAGTGAGTGACAAAAATGCAAATTATTAACAAGTCATCTGTAGTCACAGCTCAGCATTTCACTTTATTTGAACCAATATTATGTTTTGTAGATCAACTCAAAGTGCTGGTAAATTGATGTCACATACTCTACAGAAAAGTCTTGTTGTTTCACACCTCCAATAGAGCTACAGTCACCAATCTGTTTACCCTCCGTGAGGTTTACAAACAGTTACACAATTGACTCCCATTCCAGACTTTAATACTTTTTTTATTTTTAGACTCTAGGTCTAAAAATAAGCAATGGCAAAAATACGAAACCTGAATATTGCAGATATCTTGTATGTTCAAAAGGAAAATTTTATTTGATTCACATCCCAATAATTAGAATCACCTTAACAGCCCCAGAGTGCTTTTGGGCTCTTTGATCTGCCTTCAAGGAAGCTAATCATCATCCACTCGGCAAATAAATGCTTAAAGAAACTATTTGCAGCACAATATATTGACATTAGCTGTGGACCCACCCATGAAAATATATATTTAATGTATAAAAACATGAAAGACTTTGAAAATAAAAGAAGAAGGAGAATAAATTAAATTATTTAATTACAATATGACTGGGAAGTTAGGTTAGATTTCTGTATTTTTTCATAGATTATTTGCCTATAATGGGAAAGTCTATTTGCTGTCTTTGTTATTAAATTATCACATGCTAAAATTACAATAGTGCATGCCACCAACAATATATGCTTGGAATTTAAAGTAAATATTTTAGCAAAATTTTCAACTAAATATTTCTTTTCAGTCATAATTTGGGACAATAGTAACCTATTATTTATATTTTGGGGCCAAAAATGCAATATAGAAATACACTTCAAAATTTCTTCTAAACATATAATTATAAAGTAATAATACAGCTCTCTACACATAACCTCCTCAACCAGTAGATTTTCTAGACAAAAAACATAATTTACACCAAATTGTGGACAATTTTTAATCAGTCCTACTGAAACAATTCAGTTTATGACCTCCATTTGTTTAACATACTATTACACTTACCCTAAAATTTATGTTTTTCCATTTTATTCTATTATACAACACATTACACCTTTTTCAGCAGCAATGAAAAATCTACCTCCACTTGTGCCTCCATAGAATTTTTTTCTCCACTTAATCTATGTTTCTTCCAGTTTACCCGTGTCCTTGTAACGCAATGCCAGACTTTTATGTTCATAGAAGTGATCTAACAAGGGTCCCACAGAAACCGTTGTCTAGTTTGATCCAGAACATGATGCCTGTGAGGAATGTTTTAACAATTCGTGTCCATAAAGAACAATTCTGTTTGAATCCTGTCTGCCTCTGGGCCCTGCACTGGCAATTTAATTCTTGAACCACAGATGCAGTGTGTCCCAGTCTCCCCCTCATTCTAGTCAATTTATCACTTCTTAAATTTATGAACCTGTTTGCTTTTGTTATTCCGGACTTCTATTTCTAACACTGCTATAGATGTGTCTGTGAATGGCTGGGGAAGAATGTTTTAATTACTCGTGTGTCTGGGAGTTTCAGAACAACTGATAACAACTAGTGACTGTTATGGGATACTATGTGGATCTTTGGTATCTGGTTAGGGGGCGCCGAGAGATAAAGAGGAAGGAGAAAGAAGCTGAAGGGCGGCTGGGAGACAAGACTTGAAGAAGATGTTCCGTAAACTTGGGATGGTGCCCAGTAAGTACAAAGGGGGAGAGGAAGACTGCGAGCCTTCAGCACGGAAGACCCCTAGAGACCCCCAGAAGAGACCCCAGAGGAGACTGCGCATGCTCCAGTAGGAGGGACTGCACCCTGGAAGCTAATTTTAATAATCTATTTTTTTAGAAGTAGTAATGAATATGTATTAGTCTAGGAGCATAAAAATCAGCTGCTTGATGTAACTGGTGTGCGTCCTGGTGGAGCGGAGACTCCCAGTGCACCCAGCGCTGTTTGCTTACCTCTATTCCTTTATATTCTTTCAATAAATCCTATTTTTTTATTTAATCCTAATTTGAATCCTGAGCCATTTATAACATGCCTGTGTATGACCATATGTTTTCGTTGATCAGTATCAGTTTTTCCTTTTTCCAATATCTTTCAGCTTCATTTTGGGAATTAGAAAGATGGAAATAGGCTTTTTTTTTTTTTTTTTTTTTTTTTTTTTTACAGAAGACAGAGGCATTAAGACCAACACAGAAAATTCTAGCAGAAGATGCTAGATCCAAGAAACAGCATAGTTTCTGGAAAAGAGAACAAAGACAGTAATCATCTCTGTATTTGCAAGAAGACACACCAGTGTCACGTTAAGAGGCGTAGCTGATTAACCGTTATGGGCCCGGTTGGATTCAGGGTACTGAACTATCACAATCACAGATTTCACCAATAGCGCATTAACCGTTAGGAATCCAGTCGGATTCACCAATAACGCATTAGCCGTTAGGGGTCCAGACAGATATTCACCAATAACATATTACCCATTAGGGGTCCTGTCGGATATTCACCAATAACACGTTAACCGTTAGGGGTCTGGTTGGATTCAGAACACTGAACTATCACAGTCATGGATTCACCAATAACATATAACCACCCTTACCCTAGTTGCACTTAATGAGAGCTATAACAATGCAATCAAGTGCAATTTATTACAGCAACAGGTACACAGGTTCTTTGGATTGCCAGTGATAGTGGCTGTCCGCAAAAGCAAGCTAGCATGCATGAAATACACAGGTGTTACAGGTGCACAGCCTAGGAATTAACATGTTAAAAGGATAAAAGACTCTAGAAACATTTATAACCAAGTGTTCAAATCTCACCCAAAGGTGTCCCAATGTGGGGGAAGAGAGGCTCAGCCTGTCAACTGGTCCCAGGAGTCAGGAGGTCCTAAGGAGGTTGTATTCCCTCAGGATTGTATCTCCCCTGATGGTGGTATCTTCCCTAACATCCCCTCTCTCTTGGGCCAATTTATATTATTTTCTATCTTTTAGGTGGAGCTTGAGTGGCTCCAGTCAAGCATAACTTAGTTATGATTGGTGAAAAGTTCTCTCATCTCCGTTTAAAGTAATAGGCTCCAAGAAATTCAGAACACATGCTCAATGAGGGGTGGTTACACCTTGGAGGCTTTTGGGATGGAAGTGTGTTTTGGTATTATAATGATATTATAATGAGCAAAAGTACACTAGGGTACAGCATTTGTCAAAACATGACAGGTCCTTGGCTCAGGGTAGCAAAAAGTGCAGCTTATCTGTCTCAGTGTGCACAAGAAAAATAGAGTCCCCACCTCGTTACAGAGCCTAGCCGTGGTGTCTCCACTCCACTCTATGCTCTGTACTGTTCCTTAGAGCTAGCACATCAGGTTCCCCCAGTGTGATAGCATCTAAGGTTAGAAGCCTAGAGAACGCTCAGGTAATGCAGCTACGCCCCACCCTGAAAGCTTCTTCAATGCCGTACGTTTTCTTTAAAATGTGAATGTTAGTTTTATTTTCCTAGTTACTTCAGGCAATTATACCACAAACAGTCTGCAAGGTATTGAATTCTTCCCCTGAGGTTAACATAAGTTGAAGACACGTCTTTGTAGGGCTTGCTTTATTATAGGCAACAGCATACAATCATACAATCACAGAATCATAGGCTTAGGTTGGAAGAGATCTTAAAGATCATTTAGTTCCAAACCCCTTGCCATGGGCAGCGATGCCACCCACTAGATCAAATTGCCCAAAGCCTCGTCAAGCTTTTTGTCCTCTAGAACTCCCAAGTCTTTCTCTGCAAGGCTGCTCCCAATGAGTTCTTCTTGCAATCTGTACTCATGTCTGTGATTTTCCTGACCCAGGTTCTCCACCTTGCATTTAGACTTGTTGAACCTCATTAAGTTCGCCTGGGCCTAATTCTCAAACTTGTCCAGGTCCTTTTGGTTGGCATCCCTTTAATTCCATTTAAACAGGACTTTAGCTGCAGTGCAATATAAATATGCAGGACTGGCTTTCCCTGTTCCTTTTCCAAGTCAAAGGACCAAGCCATCTGTTTCTCATAATTTTACACTTTGGGGAGTTGAAATATATGATGACAGATAGTATTGCTAATGGCCTCAGAAATTTTCAGACAGCTTTTGAGGGAAAAATCTTTACTGTCAATTTACTGATATTCACCATCTATAGCAACAATAAGTGTTAGCATCAGAGAAGAGGTCAAGAATAAAAATCCAGACAAGCTTTTCCAAACAGAAGAGTGACTTCATACAGAGATATAAGTATCTATCTTGCCATGAGCAAGCAAGTAGATAAGGCTTTTAAACCCTTCACTTCATAACAGTCATGTTATGAGGTGCACACGTTTCCGACACTATACATATGCACCATGGGGGATGTTTCAGAGACATTATTTATACTGCATCTCTTTCAGAAAATAAATTGATGTTTCGATTATTATTACTCTTTTTCTGGCTTACAGTGTGGGCACTAAATTCACTGCAAAACTGAGCCATCAATAATCAAGTCAATGTAAAATTACTGGCATAAATAAGTATCATTTTTAGATACTTGTCTGAAAATCATAATAGAAGCACAGGCTAATTAATTAAAATTGAAAACAATAGGGGAAATAGTGCAGTAGGATTCCTAATTACAGGGACATGAGAAGATATCTGGAGATATACAGGCATTGCTGTTTCAAATTCTCCCACATTTCTAAGGGTATTTTCATCTGAATTTATTTTCCATTTTATTTCATCACATATGACTGAAACTGCTTAAAAGATTTATAAAGACAAAGATGTCAGTTTCTGGTGGGGATGCATTAACGCAACTAGGCTGAAGTGGCAGGTAAGTGATGGGCAGCTAATCTGAACTCCCACTATAAAAGAAAATGAGCCAGCAGAGGTGATAAAGGTCACATTCACCTGGTTAGTTAGTTGTGTACCCAGCTCCTATAAAAGACATATAAGACTCTGTGATAGTTCTTGTTCTTTTCTGCCTGTGAACTGTCACCAAGACTCATCTTCTTGTCTTGTCTAAATGTATGAAAATGGTGATAAATGGTTCATAGTCTCATGAAGTGTTGCCACAAGTAATTCATAATGCACTGGTTAAATAATCATAGAATCATAGAATATCCTAAGTTGGAAGGGACCCATAAGGATCATTGAGTACAACTCCTGGCACCACACAGGCCTACCCAAAAATTCAGACCATATGGCTTAGTGCACAGTCCAAACGCTTAAACTCTGACAGGCTTGGTGCTGTAACTACATCCCTGGGGAGCCTGTTCCAGTGTGCGACAACCCTCTCTGTGAAGAACCTCTTCCTGATATCCAGCCTGAACTTCCTCTGTTGCAGCTTGACACCATTCCCACAGGTCCTAGCACTGGTCACTAAAAAGAAGAGATGGGTGCCTGCTCCTCCACTCCCCCTCATGAAGAAGCTGTAGACTGTAGTGTGGTATCCCCTCAGCCTCCTCTTTTCCAGGATGAACAGGCCAATGGACCTCAGCTGCTTCCCCTCTAGGCCCTACACCATCTTCATAGCCCTCCTCTGGACACCCTCCAATAGTTTCACATTCTTTTTGTACTGTGGTGCCCAGAACTGCACACAGTACTCGAGGTGAGGCCACACCAGTGCACAGTAGAGTGGGACAATCACTTCCCTTGACCAACTAGCAATAACATGCTTGATGCGTGCCAGGGTGCAGTTGGCCCTCCTGGCTGTCAGGGTACGCTTCTGGCTCATATTGAGCTTGCAATCATGGATTTTATTGTAACCTGTGAGCAACTGTAAGGTAAGATGACCTCTCTTATGTAAGACCAAACAGCAAGTTATTGTCTTGTTCCACCTCCCTCAAAAAACAAACAGTTCATGTTTCCTCCAAACCAGTAGTTTTCAGTTCGGTAGTTCACATGATTTATAAAAGCAAGTTCAGCCGTATGAAAGTCCTGCCAAACAGTGAAAAATGTCCCCTGCTTCTGAGACTCACAGAAAATTGTCTTAGAAATTTCTGCATTTCTAAAAAAGTCTTAACTGTTAGAGACATCTGTAGCCACTACTATCTCTCAAAAACTGCACATTTTAGTTCATGTGCTTGAACATTTCTGAAAGCAGATTGGAAACCTGTCAACAAGGACCTTATTTAAGCAAAAATAATTTGTGAGTAGACAAGGCTTTCACTGAATTCAAAGATAGCTGAGAAATGCATAACATTATTTAAAGGCTATTTTTATGTGATTTCATGTCTTTGTTTCACAGTCTACTTACAGTCATCACTGTAAGTAACACTGAAAATGAATTCTATATTACATCTTGGCTTTATCACACACAATGTTTTATATGTACTGCATTCTTATTCCTTGTTGCTCTTACCAAAAACACATTTGTCCAGCTCCCACAGCTGTATTCTTTTAGAGATCAGTAACTGACCATAAGTGTTTATCACCTTGGACCCTCTGTTATCATTCCATACCAGCACTTTCAAGAAAGTTGTTATCATGTTGTGCTTTTACTTTGGGGTGCCTCTGTTTCACCATCTAGTACTCTGTACAGTTTCTGCAACACAATCTATTAATCTTGATCTGAATCACACTTGCTTCTGTTATCTTTTTTTGAGAGTTTTAGACTATAAAATAACTGTGATTTGAGAAAATAAAATAAATATTCTAATTTCTGACAAAATCATCAAATCAGGCAAAAAATGTCCCAGACATTGAAAATGAAAAGGATGGAGAATGTGTGTGTAGGTAGCATGTGAATATCCCATGTTACAATCTAATAATCATTACTTGGGCTAGATAAGGTAATAAGCATACTCAATATTAATTGAGTTGTAGATATTTTGATACGAAAGAATGAGGGTCTTTATCTCAACTTGAAAAAGCATTCCTATTTTAAAAGTCAAGTGTGGAGTTATATGTTACTGAAATGACAACAAAAGAGAAATTCTATATGTGCTCTGTCCTTTTTCTGAATACTGACCTGTTCAAGGCATCTTTTTGTGTAAGCCATGTACCTGTTATGCCCAAAGAAACTCAAAGTCACAGAAGACCTCTTGCTATCTTCTGAAAAAGACATGGTGACAATCATGCTAAAAGAAAAAGGTTAATCAATTTAGGATAGGACGGGACGGGACGGGACGGGACGGGACGGGACGGAATAGAATAGAATAGAATAGAATAGAATAGAATAGAATAGAATAGAATAGAATAGAATAGAATAGAATAGAATAGAATAGAATAGTTGAATAGGAAGGGACCTTCAAAGATCATCTAGTCCAACTGCCAATTAGGTCCAGTTTTCTTTCATACAAAAGTATTTTATGATGAGTTAAACAATTGAAATATATTTTTGGAAGCATTTCAAAATTTGGTTATTCCTAGAATCAAGGGCAGCTGCCACTTTGCTTCAGAGGTACATGAGTCCATACATATTGCACTTCTCACTGGATTATTTATACATATAAAATATGACCTAAGTCAGAACTGTTGGAATCAGGTTTGTTTTGTTACTCTCCACTATATTTAATACACATGGAAGAGATATTCAGATACATATTATGCAATTTCCCACAACAAAATTGCACAGTCATAGGGTAAAGGCATACCCTATGTTCAATGCTATGAACATGCTGACCACGATATGAAGATAGCAGCTCCTGCAAAGGTGGTGCTTTCAAGGGCTGTTATGTTCTAATCACATGGCCACATGGCCCTGTTCAATCCAACAGACTGTGGTGGTTTTACATTGCTGGGACTCCAACACAACCACTCTCTCACTCCCTCTCTTCAGAAGAAGAGGGGGAGAAGATAGTATTCTGGAAAGAAGGAAAAAACAAAACAAAACAAAACAAAACAAAACAAAAAACTCATGGGTTGAGATAAGGATAATTTAATTAAAGGTAAAAGGAAGTGGGAAAAAAAAAAAAAAAAGCTGCCCTGCTGATGTCCCCTCCCTATCTCTTGCCCACCTCCAGCCTGTTGGCTACTCGGATGGGTTGGAGGGAGTCCTGATGCTGTGCCAGTATTGCTCAGCAATAGACAAAACACTGGTGTGATGCTAATGCTGTCCTAGCTACAAGTGCAGAGCACAGCACTGTATGGGCCACTGCAAGGAAAGTTAACTCCATTCCAGACATACACAGCGCACAGGCAGACCACATACTGTAATAATACTAGAAGTGTATACTGGTATGGTAAATATACTGCTATATACCACTCTTCTGTTAAATTAATTGTAAAAAGCATATTTGACCCTTATATGCCAGATAGCTACAACCTGCTAGAGAGTCTGCTGGTAATGAAGTGGATCATGACTGAAATAGCAGAAGCAAAGAAATTAAAGACACGATGTAAATATGAGAAATCTGACGACAACAGGGTGAGAGAATTTGGAAGTCTTTTCTGACTGGAAGAAGAACTGAGGGCATTGCCGTTAGCACTGTCTCCTGCTGAAAATACAGGGGGAAAAAAAAAAAGTTCATTTAAATGAAAGGGAAATGATTTTTAAAAAGCCCAATTTCATAAAATATTAACTCTCACCCAAAATGATTGACAATATTCCAGTGCAAATCAAAGTGGCAGGTTAAAGGGTCACCCCTGAATTTTGATTTATACTTAAGTTCAATATGCAAAGGTATGACATTCCCAACACAGAATCACAGAATCACAGAATTTCTAGGTTGGAAGAAACCTCAAGATCATCGAGTTCAACCTCTGACCTAACAATAACAGTACCCACTAAACTATATCCCTAAGCTCTACATCTAAACGTCTTTTAAAGACTTCCAGGGATGGTGACTCCACCACTTCCCTGGGCAGCCTGTTCCAACGTCTAACAACCCTTTCAGTAAAGAAGTTCTTCCTAAGATCCAACATCACATTTAAATTAATTCAGAATACTTACCTCTTTGTTTCAGCCAAAGGACTATGAAGAATACTCTTTAGAAAACTAGGAAGAAATATCTTTAATGAAAAAATAAAATTAATAATAATGTTACTTACCTTTCTAGAAGATAAGAATATATTACTACAAATTTGAGTGTAGTAAAGCCCAAAGAATTATTTCATGAAGGGATTTCTTAGATTAAGGTTAAGCATTATTCAAGATGTTCTACTTATAAAGTCTATGGAGATCTTATTTAACATTTTCTTCAGTAACAAGTAAAAGTAAAAGATAATTAAGATATCACCAGCCTACTGCAGACTGGGATTTTCTGTGATATTTAACACAAATCTCATACTTGAACTTTTACAATTATTTTAATTAGCTTTGCCTTTTGGCTCATTTAATCTCACAGAGAATGGAGGATGTTTACAAAAAGAGCCCAACATCTGTATTTAATTTTAGGAATGTAAATCATAATTATAATGCTGATTTACTATTATTACTATTAACAATAATAGTTCTGAGACTGAACCAAAAATGTGGAGGAAGAACTGCAGAACTGTGGAATGGTTTTCACTGCAGTATGTATTTCCACTGGTGTGTTGGGTCTGTCTGAGCTGGAGTCACCTTTTCCCTGCAGCAGCCCACACAGTGCTGTGCTCTGCACTCGTAGCTGGAACAGCACTGATATCACTCAAGTGTTGTGTCTATTGCTGCATAGTGCTGGCACAGCATCAGGACTCCTTCTGAGCCCCCAAGAGCCAGCAGGCTGGGGGTGGGCAAGTGATGGGGAGGGGACATTGCCGGGGCAGCTGACCTAAACCAACCAAAGGGATGTTCCATAACACCTGATGTCACACTCAGCAATAAAAAGGGGGTCTCTCATGAGGGAGTGGGCTGTTCCTCCTGAACAACCACTACGCGTTTGAGGCCCTGCTTCCCAGGACATGGCCAAACATCACTCATTGATGGAAAGTAGAGAATATTTTTTTTTCCCTTCTCTCTGTGATTCCGCACAGACTTATTGTTTCTTTTGTTTCTTTTTCTCCCCATTCCCTTTCCCTTTAATTAAACCTTTCTCATCTCAAACCTTGAATTCTCTGTGATTGTATTATCTCCCCCTTCCTCCCTGAGGAGAGGGGGAGTGAGAGAGTGGTTGTGGTGGAGTGGGGGAGCTTGGCTGCCCACCTGAATAAAACCACCACAGTCCTTTTTTGCACGCAACATGGAGCTCAAACCCACAACCCTGAGATTAAGAGTCCCATGCTCTACCAACTGAGCTAGCCAGGCAGCTCCTTTTACTGGGAGGTAAAAGGACTGTGGTGGTTTTACTCAGGACCGGGAGGTAAAAGGACTGGCAATGTCCCCTCCCCAAAATTAACTCTATCCTAGCTGAAACCAGGACATTTGGTGAAGTGAATTTATCACCGGCAATCCAAAGAACCTGTGTACCTGTTGTTTTAATAAATTATACTACTTATTATATCTAGCCATGAGAGTTCTAATTGAACGTGACCAAACTCTAATTGTGGCTGTGGTAGTTCATAGAATGTAACTTTGATTGCATTCTTGCAAAATTGAGGGTGTATTATATTTTTTTGTGAATCTGTAATCATGATAGTTCGGTACCCTGAACATGACTGGACTTATAATGGCTAATTGGGCATCAGTCCCAATTACGTTAACATTTAATGCAACATATTTCAGGTCCTGCAGACCTGAAATACCTTTTGGAGATATCATTATACATACGTGTATGTAAGACCTCCTACAATAAATACTCATATATTTGTATGTCATATATTCCAAATTATGCCTTCAGACAGCACACAACCAGGTTCTGAGGGCAGTCAAAAAGATAAAGAAAAGAATATGAAAGAACATCAGAGTCTGATGAAACTGCATATTTTGAGAAGGTGTCTTTTTATATGCCTGTCTTCTGACACACCCTCGGAGACTAAAAGTAAGAAGGAGGAAGGAGCTTATATTGGCCTACTCTTTTTGATTGAAATTGAATAAATGCTTATTAAAGATAATGACCCTTATTGAACAGTATTTTTTCATTTAGTATTTAGTATGACTCTTCCGGCCCTTCTTGAATTGAGAAATGAAGGATGAGGACATCACCCTCTCTATTAAGAATGGCAACAAATAGAGACAAAAGGTTATAACAACCCTGTCATTATTATAAATGTGTATTCTCTGTACCCCAGACTTGAACTTTAGTCTGCTCAGCCCTTACCTTGTTTCACCGTAGCTCGTACATTTTTACTTACATGTAATTTTCCACAGATTGGTAGAAATCTACTCAGTGTAAATATAACCAAAAACAGAAGAAGTACCTTCCAGGTCAGCTATTACTACTTAATGGAAATGTTCAGAGGAATTTAAATATCTGAAAATGCCAAATGTGATTTAAAATATTAAGCTATCTATCAGACACAAAGTTTCTATTTGAGAATATATCTTTGAGAGCGTTACTGAAAAAGACATCATGAAAAGGTCTCAATAACAAATGTATATTTATTAAGGAATATAAGGATAAACACAAAATCCAAATTCCTGTAGTAAATAAGATATTTTTTCTTGAAAATCACTACTGCACATTTTATGAGGAGTTTCATTTCTGAGTGACTATTCACTAAGTCTTTTATAATTACTGACGTTGGTTAACAAGTTTCTAATCAACAGAGCATTCCTGAGATTGGATAGTGACCTAATTCTTTCCAAACTGTTGAACAATATACCAAAATGTAATTTATATCTTTCTTCTCAAACTTCTGACTGTTCTTATATCTGAATAAAGGACTATTCAGCAATCATTTTTGCATATATTTTGAGGCTCATGTTAGAAAATTGCTGCTAAACAAAAGACAATCTGTATAACCACTTTGAAAAAGGAAAGAAGGAAAGTCCAGTTTCCAGCTCAGAAGGAGCCATGTACTACATCTATCATTTGCTTATCTAACTCCCTCCCAGAGTGCATAGCTATTCAACCAATATTCAGTTTGGCTGTGCACAATAAGAATTTTCTATAATAGTTACAAATGACTGCAACATGCTGATGTCTGAAATACTTTTTTTAGAAAGCTAAAATCCTTAATTAAAATATACATATATTTGGATGTAAGATGATGTATTTTTATGAAAGAGAAAATTTCAGTAGTTAGCACTAACCTTCCCTAATGATTTCTTTAAATATAATTCTGTTTTATAATCAAAATGCACAGTTGGTCTTACTGAGCAAGGAGAATACTGAATTTCTGTTTATTTTAGCAAGGTCCTCCTTTGCTGCTGTTGTTGAAGATGAGTTATTGTACTCTAAATCAATCCTTTCGTTTTCACTTGCATTAAATTTTAGGAAATTGAAATCTCTGCTATTTTAATTTTATTATTTTACAACATACGTTCTGTTTTTTCCTTATTTGAACAAAAGCCATTTCCTGAGAATTCTAATTAAACAATAAACAGGTTCTGATATATGCTGAGATGAAAATGAAGATCTATTGGGCCAAGAAGTAAATACAGTCCAAGATTTACCTCTTGGTGAACAACATTTTCAGTGATGTGTCTCTTCAAACCTTATATCAATATTTTGTGTGTGCGCGTATTTCTACATGCCTACAACTACTGCATCTGCTCTGTTTTTGCTGTCTTTCAGAAGTAATATGATTTTTTTTCATTAAATGGAAACAAAAACTACCATAAAATTAATGGTAAAATTAATAAAATTAATATGAATAAACTTAATTAATTCTGACATGAGGATTTTTCCACTTTTGAACCTCACTCAGTGCTTAAAATGTAAGTATTCCATTGTATTTATATCACTGTATTTAGCTAAATAAGTGAGTGAAAGTTAGGTAGACTATCAGAAAACTGATTTTTAATTAGGTGGGTGTGGCAAGATTTTGGTAGTGGGGGGCTGCAGGAGTGGCCTCTGTAAGAAGAATCCAGAAGTTGCCCAATAGTTGATAAGGGCTAGTTTCAGCTGGCTCCAAAGGGGCCCAATACTGCCCAGAGCAGAGCCAATAAGCAATGTTGTTTACACCTCTGTGAGAGCAGATATAAGACAGAGTAAAAAAACAAATGCTGTGCAACATCAGCTGGGAGAGTGAGGAGTAAGAAACAGCCTTGCAGACACCAAGGTCAGTGAAGAAGGAGGGCATGAGGTGCTCTAGGTGCCAGAACAGAAGTGACCTGTGGGGAGGCCATAGGCAGGGATGCCACCTACTAGATCAGGTTGCTCAGCATCTCAGCTAACCTGTTCTTGAATACCTTCAGGGTGGGGCAAACACAACCTCTCTGGGCAACCTGTTCCAGTGCCTCACCACCTTCTGAGTGAAGAATTTCCTCCTAAACTCTAACATAAATTTCCTCTCTTTTACTTTAAAACCATTCCCCCTCTTCCTGTCAATATCTGATTTAGCAAACAATCACAGAATCACACAATCATCTAGGTTGGAAGAAACATCCAAGATAACCTAGTCCAACCTATGGCCTAACACTAAGAAGTTCTCCACTAAACCACATCACCAAGCTCTACATCTAAATGTCTTTTAAAGACCTTCAGGGATGGTGACTCCACTACTTCCCTGGGCAGCCCATTCCAATGCCTAACAACCCTTTTGGTAGAGAAGTTCTTGCTAATATCCAAACTAAACCTCTCCTGGTACAACTTTAGCCCATTCCCCATCATCCTACCACCAGGCATGTGGGAGAACAGAGCAATCCCCACCTCATTACAGCCTCCTTTAAGGTATCTACACAATGTTATAAGGCCGCCCCTGAGCCTTCTCTTCTCCAGTTGCTCTCCATCTTTTTTTGTAAGTCCCCTTCAAGTATTGAAAGGTTGCCATGAAGTCACCCCAGAATCTTCTCTCTGTAGCCTGAACAGCACAGTCTCTGTCAGCCTTTCTTCATACGAGAGGTACTACAACCCTTTGATTGTCTTTGTGGACCTCCTCTGGACCCACTCTAACAGCTCCACAACCTTCTTGTGCAGAGGGCTCCAGGCCTGAATGCAATACTTCTAAACAGAGCTCACAAGGGCAGAGTAGAGGGGGACAATCACCTCCCTTGACACACTGGCCACTCCTTTTTTAGTGCAGGATGCAGCTGGCCTTCTGGGCTGCAAGTGTGCACTGATGGCTCATATCAAGCTTTTCTTCCATCAGAATGCCCAAGACCTTCTCTGCAGGGCTGGTCTCAATGAGTTCTTTACACAATCAGCAGGGTTCAGGGTCCTGATTTTGCTCTTTGCCTGGCCCATATTCCTCAAGATCACAAACTCAACCAGGGTTTGATCTCTGCACCCAGACTGCCTCCAGTTTTGACCTCTTTAATGAGCTCTTCCATGTTGGTGAGCACTAGGTCAAGCAAACCTTCTCCTCTGATTGGTTTGTTTAATACTTGGACCAGGAAGTTATCCTCAATGCACTCTAGGAATCTTCTGGATTGCTTACAGCCTGCCGTGTATTTTTCCCAGCAGACAGCTGTGTGGTTGAGTTCCCCCATCAGGATGAGAGTGTGTGAACACAATGCTTCTTGTAGTTGAAGCAAGAATGCCTCATCCACAGGGTTACTTAATCAGGCAGCCTGTAGCAGACCCCAACCACAAGCTGTCTTCTATTGGTGCGGTCTTTAACTCTCACCCATAAGCTCTCGGCTTCTCTGTGGCTGTTTCTCAGAGGCAACTCTTCACAATCAATCCCTTCCCTAATGAAGAGGACAATATCCCCTCCCTTCCTTTTCTGTCTGTCCCTTCTGAAGAGTTTGTATCTCTCTATACCAATATTCCAGTTACGTGATCCATCCCACCACATTTCTGTGATAGCAACCAGGTCATATTTGTTTAATTGCACCATTGTTTCCAATTCTTTTTGCTTGTTAACCATGCTGGGTGCATTGGTGCAGAGGCACTTCTGCTGGGCAATCGCATTTCTAGAACCCTTCCTGATTGCATTGGGACAGTTCACAAGATTTACCTTCTGTTAATTAGAGTCATAGTGTTTTCAGGTATTCTTGTGATAGAAAAAGCCAGTAAAAAATAATGTTCTTTCAAATCTGCACTGTTAGTACAAAGTCTTTTGTATACATTTTATGAAAATCAGAGGTCATTTTAATAGAAATTTACAATCACTTAATAGACTGTAAAAACAAGGGGCTGAAGCCATCTGCTCTTAGGTTAAGGGATAAAGAAGTAAAAAGACAGAGATAGCTATATTTATTCATGGTAATGCTCTTTTCTACTAATGGCAGGTAATATATAGAGTTTCCCCTAGACGTAATTTGTTTATTTTTCATCTTATTATCTTTTATATATACTGAACAACTGAAAGCACATAACTGTACAGATCTCATCCAATGATGGCAAGCATCAGCAGAACAAGAAATAGTGCATAACTAGTAATGAAATGCCTTCTTCACAGATACTTACTTTAAGCCTTACTGCTTTTTGGAGGCCAAAGAGAAATTCCTGAGCAGGAACCTGGAGCTATCACTCTTCCAACCTCAATCTTTAGCAGAAAACTATCAATCAATCAATCAAACAAACAAACAAACAAACAAAAAAACATGGAACCAACCTCTGACAAGAATAATAAGACAATGGAGCTGGGGAAAAAATGTTTCCTGACATATTTATTAATTTAGTTTTGATTTTTATGTGTAACTTACCTGATGTTTTGATTTAAGGGTCTTGACATGGAAATAACTGCTGGCGTCCCTGTCAATAAACACAGTGTGCAGTTACAGCAATTTCCAGTGCAGTATGTATTAACAGACTTCCAGGCATATTGCAAAAGGGCTTAGGAAAAAAAAAAAAAAAAAAAAAAAAAAAAAAGGAGGGTAGTATTTGGAAACTGCTATAATTCTCCAGTATAAAATCACCCATGGAAAGAAAGTAGCTCTGACATAAATGAAGGGGAATGGACACAGACTTCTTCCCTCATTCCTCTTAACAATATCCAAATTGCTTTTCAATATTCAAATCACAAACTCACTTTATTTATTTATTTATTTTTCTCCAGATATGACTGATTTTAGCTACCAAAGCATGCTGGAAAATGTTATGCAAATTCCTTCAGTTCATCCTTGACTGGATTCACACCAACTTATATCCCCAAAGGTTCTGCTTAAAATATCCATAAACAAAACTTCATCTGCCTTTTCTATATCTAGTGGCCAATTTCATGCTATTGCCATACATATATGATATAGTGTGCCTAAAACGATCATAAGATTCTTCTGATAAACCAAGAATTGTAAAAGTTTGTTCTTAGGTCCTTCTGGTTCTCGGAGAAGTTGCCACAGGCTTCAGTGTGAGATGCTGGAGACATGAGGAGTAGAACAAATAGCCAGAGAAAAAGCTGAAAGAAATGAAAGTAGAACATGTTGGCAAAATTTTCTTTGGTTTTAGAAAATCAGAATATTAAGATAAAAGTAATACTATAAAAGCACGTAAAAGCACGTAACACTATAAAAGCACATAATGCTAGACATTTTCTATTCAGGTACAAACAACTTTCATCCACCTCTCTCCCTCTCTTTCCTTTCCTGTTATCCAAAGATTTTTGAAAGTCCATAGTAAATCAAAGTTTAGTTCAGCTTCCAAAACTAGAAGTTCATTTAGGAGACAATAAAAGTTCGTAGATGTGCAAACATCTAACACAGCATCAACTGAATAAAGTTCAGAGCAATAAGTTATACATTATGTCTCCACTCCTGAGCAAAAGAGGCATAGTGATGAAAACTCTTCTACCCACAAGCAATTATTTATCTCAGTCCTGACATTTTTATGAGCATCTGATTACTCAATTCTTGTTAAAAGAGAAGGTGAAAGAGAAGAAAAAAAAAATGAAATAACTTTTCTGATGGAAATATGGATAAAGAGCAACCTATTAGCCAATTCACCAGCAATAAAAGATACATCAATGAAGTCAATACATGAAGGTTTCTGAGTGGAGAATCAATCAAACTCTTGGTCCTTGTGTTGCACCCAGAGCAAAACAAAATGCCAATGTCTGTTCTGGACCAAAATAAAAAATACTATGATTATGGACATGTTTTCTCTCATGATGTCTATCTTTCACTTCAGCATGTTCTCTGGAATGCTGGTGGTCTTTGTTTTGTTTTGGTTTGGTTTCTAGCAAAAGCAGATGGCAAATGACTAGACCCACAGGCTATATTTATTCTAATAAACTAAACATGCCAGGATCATTCTGTAAAATTGAAATGGATGGCACAAAATTGCCCATATTTATACTATGTAGCTCTTTTACACACTGGCCACACTCAAACTGCCTACTGGGATTTTTTTCTTCCCTGTTCCAAGTCTCAAACAGTAGTATGGTCCAATCCTGTCCCATGTACCAGTCTAGCCTGTTTAATAATATAGATGACTCAATTCTATAAGGCACTCATACTTAAAAATTGCTAATGAAATAGGAATATGTATATATTTTGATACTTCCTAGACACCTCTATCTTGACGATATATCTTAAAAATAGATTCCTTAAAGAACAGACTTTTTGTGAAACAAAAGGCTTAGGAAAGTTGATTAATTAATTATTATTATTATTACTATTTATGCTGAATTTATACAGTGCATGTCTGAACTTGGACTCAAAAGAATCATGTCTACTTTATACTTCATTAGGGTAAATAATGAATGCATCCAAAAATGAGACATATTATAATTTACTGAGCAATAAACCAATGCAAAGGAGTACAGAACCAGAGAGCAAATTATTGTTCTAATCTAAAGACCAAATAGAAGCCCCTCTACATTGTACCTCCAAGCTAAATGTATTGGTTCTAGCTTCTGTTATCCATATAAATAGATTTTGCAAACAGTCTTCATTTGAAGTGAGAGGTTCAGACTTAGTATAAAGAGAAACTTTTTCACCATGAGGCCAGTCAGGCTGTGGAACAGATTGCCCAGAGACATTGTACACTCTTCATTGTTGGAACTGATTAAGACTCAAAGGACCAACCTTAGAAACGTGGTCTGACCTCATGACGGATCCTTCCTTGACCAACAGGTTGGACTAGACCTCTTCTGAGGTCCCTTCCAACCTCGACTTTCTTATGAGCCTATGATGTTGTAATGGATAGGACCGTTTATATCTTAGAAAACAACACAGATTTAACAGATTACAGATTACAGATTTTATTTGTTTATCTATTTATTTAAAAGTGATTTCAATTATTCACACTTTCATACACTTATTCTCCTAAGCAGCAAGAAATAAGTGTATACATAGGACAGCGGGACTAGGGAAGTGATTGTCCCCCTGTATTTGGCTTTGGTGAGGCCGCACCTCGAGTAGTCTGTTCAGTTTTGGGCCCCTCAATAAAAGAAGGACATTGAGTGAGTTCAGAGAAGGGCAACAAACCTGGTGAGGGGTCTGGAGAACAAGTCTTACGAGAAGCAGCTGAGGGAGCTGGGGTTGTTTAGCCCGGAGAAGAGGAGGCTCAGGGGCAACCTTATTGCTCTCTATAGGTACCTTAAAAGAGTCTGTAATGAGGTGGGGATTGATCTATTCTCCCAGATGCCTGGATGAGGGAGAATGAGCTCGTTGTACCAGGGGAGGTTTAGGTTGGATATTAGCAAGAACTTCTCTACCAAAAGGGTTGTTAGGCATTGGAACAGGCTGCCAAGTGGAGTCTAGTGAGACTAGTGGAGACTAGTGGAGTCACCATCCCTGAAGGTCTTTAAAAGACATTTAGATGTAGAGCTTAGTGATGTGGTTTAGTGGAGGACTTCTTAGTGTTAGGCCATAGGTTGGACTAGGTTATCTTGGATGTTTCTTCCAACCTAAATGATTGTGTGATTCTGTGATTGGAAACAAATGCAAAGCCTTTGACACAGTCTCCAACAATGGAAACAAACTGCATCCAGAATTCATCCAAGTTCAGAGAGACTTTTTCTTCAGCCTACCACTAGGGAACTTGCAGATAATCTAAAATGATCTTTGAAATTTCAAAACATTGCTGTCTTGACTGTGCGATTACTTTTGTATTCAGCTTCTGAATTATGATTTATTAATTTTTATATCCTTGCATAAGTAAATTATTCAGATAGTAAGGGAGAAAAATCATGTTTTGTTTTGTTATATACTACGTATGCTATGCAGGTAAAATGGGACCTGACTTATTGATGAGGTGACCAGTAGCAAGAAGGAAACTATAATTTTATTTATTATGTGTGCTTGACTACCAGAGCCTCAGAAAAAGTCAGTACTTGGCTGCTAATCAAGACATTTTCAAATTATTCTGTTTGCAATTAGAGTATACAAAAGTCTGAGACATTTTTCTTCCTTTTGACTACAAGTTGGTCTCTTAGGAGCCCCTTGCTCAGAAGAAAACAGCCTATAATGTCACTATCACAGTAGTAACTGATTTTGCTTTTAAACAATCCTCAACCAATGGAAAATGGCACTCACTTTATACTAATCCAAGACTAACACATTTAAAATTAATATAAACTGTATAAACAATCTCTAAGCTTTATCTTTCTGTATCTTTTACAAAATATGAATTGTAATGGTACATATAGAATCACAGAATCATTAAGGTTGGAAAAGACCTCCAAGATCATCTGGTCCAACCATCACCCTACCACTAATGTCACCCTGTCCCTAAGCACTGTCTCCAACCTTTCCCTGACGACACCCAGGGACGGTGACTGTACCACCTCCCTGAGCAACCTGTTCCAATGCCTGACTGCTCTTTCTGAGAAGAAATTTCTCCTAATTTCCAACCTAAGCCTCCCCTGGTGCAACTAGAGGCCATTCCCTGTAGTCCTATCACTAGTTACCTGTGAGAAGAGGCCAACATCCAGCTCCCCACAACTTCTTTTCAGGTAGTTGTAGAGAGCAATAAGGTTTCCCCTGAGCCTCCTCTTCTCCAGGCTGAACAACCCCAGCTCCCTCAGCCGCTCCTCATAAGACTTGTGTTTCAGAACCTTCACCAGCTTTGTAGCCCTTCTCTGGACAAGTTCCAGGGTCTCAATGTCCTTCTTGTAGTTAGGGGCCCAAAACTGAACACAGTACTCGAGGTACGGCCTCACCAGAAGAGAATACAGGGGAACAATAACGCCCTAGTTCTGTCAGCTACACTATTCCTGATACAAGCCAGGATACTATTGGCCTTCTTGACCACCTGAGCACACTGCTGGCTCATGTTCAGGCAGCCATCAATCAGCACCCCCAGATCATTTTCCTCTTCACATCCTTTGAGCCACTCTGTCCCAAGACTGCAGAGCAACACAGGGTAGTTGTGGCCAAAGTGCGGGACCTGGCACTTAGCCATGTTGAACCTCATCCCATTGGCCTCTGCCCATCCACCCATCCTGTCCAGGTCCCTCTGCAGGGTCTTCCTACCCTCTGGCAGATCAACACTTCCCCCCAACTTGGTGTCATTTGCAAACTTATTGAGGGTGCACTCAATTACCTCATCCAAGTCATTAATGAAGATATTAAAAAGGATGGGCCCCACCACCTAACCCTGGGGAACACTGCTGGTGACCAGTCACTAGATGGATTTCGCTCTGTTCACCACTACTCTCTGGGCCAATTTTTAACGCAGCAAAGAATGTACCTGTTCAAGCCATGGGCTGCCAGTTTTTCTAGGAGAATACTATGGGAGACTGTGTCAAAGGCTTTGCTGAAGTCTAGGTAGACAAAGTCAATGGGCTTTCCCTCATTCACCAGGCAGGCCACCTGGTCATAGAAGAAGAAGAGGCTGGTCAGGCAGGACGTGCCTTTCATGAACCCATGCTGACTGGGCCTGATTCCCTAGTGGTCCCACATATGCTACATGATTGCATTCAAGATGACCTGTTCCATCAACTTTTCTGGCACCGAGGTCAGGCTGACAGGTCTGTAGTTCCCCGGGTCCACCTTACAACCCTTCTTATGTGTCATGTTAGGGTGTCATGTTAGCAAGTCTACAGTCATCCAGGATCTCTCCAGATGACCAAGACCACTGATAGATGATGGAAAGTGGTCCAGTGATCATATTCACCTACTCCCTCAGCACCTTCAGGTGGATTCCATCTGGCCCGATGGATTTGTAACAGTCCAGGTGGAGCAGGAGTTCTCTAACTGTTTCCACCTGAACTGTGGGGGAGTTATTCTGCTCCTCGTGCCAGACTTCCATGTTTGGGAGTCTGAGTATTCTGAGGATAAGTGGTCTGGCTAATAAAGACACATGCAAAGAAGGCATTAAGAACCTCAGCCTCTTTCTTATCTTCTTTAGTCATGTGTCCGTCGTTCCCCCCCATCCAGTAAAGAATGGAAATAGAATGGAAATTCTCTTTGGCTCTCCTCTTGACATCAATATATTTATAAAAACATTTTTTGTTATCCTTGACCATAGTGGCCAGGTTGAGCTTGTACTGGGCTTTGGCCTTCCTATCAGGCAGGATTAGTGATTAATAGGTCTGCTAGAAGCATCAAAATGGATAATTTTACTTACTTAAGATGCACAATAGTCACACTCAAAGAGAAATCATAATTTCTTGCCTGTAGAGGAGAAACACTTAATTCAAAAGTAGTTAGATGAGAATCATATCCAAAGTACATTTTGTCATCATAGATTAATAATGAACTAACTATTGAACTTATTTGTCATTCATTATTGAAAATGCTGTAGGATTTGGGGAGGAGGTACTTTGTGGGAGTGGTAGCAAAATTATTTTTGCTGTTCTCAAGTTTTTTGGTTGTTTATTTGGTTGTTTGGTTTTAAATATGATATAACAATGTCTGTTTGTCCCAAATCACTGAAATATTTTTAATACATATTTACACATTCAACCTTACCCACTGACTTCAGTGGGATTTAAGTGTTGCAGTACTTTGATAAATTCTCATATATGTATATATATATATATATACATGTATATATTTTTTTCCCCTCTTTGGCAACACCTGTAAGAAATAAGGCCCATGAAAGCAATGAGTTGGTAACTCCAGCTCCTTCCAAATAAAATCCTGTTAGATTTGACAGAATAGCTGCTCCACAGTCTGTGTCAAACAGAGACTGATATAAATGTGTCATGCAGGACTTCTTCCACCTGGCACAGTCCTCTACCACTATCTGAACAGGACTTGCACTTCCAAATATGTCAACATGCCCTCATGCTGTGCCCCATGTCAATACATGTTGCTGATGCCCTCCGATGAAAGGCATTGCTCTTTCCATATGTTAGGTGCTTTGAGCTATTAAAAAACAAACAAATAAACAAACAAACAAAAACTGTTTAAAAGCATATCTCCATTCAAATGCCAATTACTCTGAATTAGCCACCGGTCCACTCCTGACTGAACTAAGAGAGGAATGAATATAAACAAGCATCCAGAGCTATCCACACAGCCAGCTCATTCTCTAAGAACACTTTCCCTGTGGTGGATCTACAGGGAAAATATGGAAATAGCCACAGGCATCCAAACATATAGTTATGCTTAGGATCTTCCTTTATAGTATCATACTCTAGGAACAAGCCCTTCCTCCAGAATAGGAGTTGTGACTTAAATGTTTTTAAAAACAGAGAAAAGATATCTTTAATGTCTTAATCTAGTTGTAAAGGAAAATCACTTTGCATGAAATTCTCTTTCTGAGGAAATACTAATAAGCTGCAGACCAAGAAAAAAAATCTGAAAAATACTAAGTTTCTGTAATGTCTGATACCTGAAATGTCATTATGGCATAAAAAATGGAAGTGGTAATAAATACTAACTTCAGGTTTGGATTCTGATCCAAACCAGTGTCACACATAGGTAGTAGACAGTGGGACAATCTCTTAGATTTTTTTTTAAGCATAATACTTTTATGATACTTTTTACAGAGAACAGCAAACAGTCAAAGGTCAGGTTAGGAAAGCTAAAGCCATATTAGAATTAAATTTGTCCAGGATTCTTTTCTGTGTAGAGAGATGTAAGTGCAAGATGAATGTAAGAGATGGGAGGAGGAGAAATGTTTGCTCTGTTGTTAGGCTCAACTGTGAAACTGTGAGTCACTTGAGTCACTTTATTAGAGCCTTATTAGTGAAGAGGATAAAAAAAAAAAAAAAAAAAAAAAAAAAAAAAAAAAAGTATATGCTTTCCAAATCTCCTGCTAACTCCATGCCATGCTTTAAAAAGGTAGTTGTGGAAAATCCTGAGAGTTTTGTCACTAAAAATTATGCCTTGTCAAGCTCTTCAGTACCACTTCTGATACTTTTGCATAGCAGCAGCTGGTTAAGATACCCACCTGATAAGTACCAGGTTGTTCTGAGATGTGGGGTGCAATAACCCCAAGCAGAGCTACAGGCTGGGAGATGAGTGGTTGGAGAGCTGCCAGGCAGAGAAGGACCTGGGAGTATTGGTTGATAGTCGGCTGAATATGAGCCAGCAGTGTGCTCAGGTGGCCAAGAAGGCCAACGGCATCCTGGCTTGCATAAGAAGCAGTGTGACCAGCAGGGCTAGGGAGGTGATTGTGCCCCTGTAGTCGGCTCTGGTGAGGCCGCACCTCGAGTACTGTGTTCAGTTTTGGTCCCCTCGCTACAAGAAGGACATCGAGGTGCTTGAGCGGGTCCAGAGAAGGGCGACAAAGCTGGTGAGGGGCCTGGAGAACAAGTCCTACGAGGAGCGGCTGAGGGAGCTGGGCTTGTTCAGCCTGGAGAAGAGGAGGCTCAGGGGCGACCTTATCGCTCTCTATAGGTACCTCAAGGGAAGCTGTAGCAAGGTGGGGGTTGGTCTGTTCTCCCACGTGCCTGGTGACAGGACGAGGGGGAATGGGCTTAAGTTGTGCCACGGAAGTTTTAGGTTAGATGTTAAGAAGAACTTCTTTACTGAAAGGGTTGTTAGGCATTGGAACAGGCTGCCCAGGGAAGTGGTGGAGTCACCATCCCTGGAAGTCTTCAAAAGACGTTTAGATGTAGAGCTTAGGGATATGGTTTAGTGGGGACTGTTAGTGTTAGGTCAGAGGTTGGACTCGATGATCTTGAGGTCTCTTCCAACCTAGAAATTCTGTGATTCTGTGATTCTGTGGTTATAAGGGCACTAGTGTGCAAAGGTTAAGCTACTCACTCTGTCATAGAATCCACTGCAGTTACAAATTGTGATGTCTTGTCTGAAGATGAACATCATAGCTAAGTTATAATTGGATATTTTCTACCTTTTCCAAAATACAAACATATAAAAGCAGCACTGTAAACACCACATTTCACCATGAACAAGCACCTTTAAAAGCACCTGCAGGCTCACTGCTGTTTTTTTTCCCTTTGATAATACATAGTACAGTAGAGTAATTTAGATAGGACTCTGAATCATTGTACACCAAGCACAAACTGCTTTTAATTCCATAATGCTCAGTAATACAAGAGATGAATAATATAGAAAACCTTCTTCAAGTGTATTATCCCATTAGATGACTGATTTTAAAATGTTGCTGGGTTTCTCTATAGTTTCTTAACTTAATTTAAGGCACCTAATAATACAGGATTTTAATGGTTCTAGTTCTGTGAAAATACTCATTTTAACAACACAATGGAATTATGACTAAACTGAAAATATTTTTTTCTCTAAGCAAGAAAAAGACATTAAAAAAAAAAAAAAAAAAGAAAAAGGAAAAGAATCTCAAGTTTCAATTTCTGTTGAAAAAGAATCCTACACATTTGCAATGAAAAAAAAAAATAAAATATATGCTTGAGAAGGAATAAAGTCCAAAGCATTCTTGCAGTCTGGATGCATACATCAACTGATGCTTAATGATGTCTAACAGGTTCAGCCTGTAAATCTTCACATATCCTCATCAGATGCTGTTATACATCCCACTGTTATACATAGAAATTAAAATGTCATGAAGTTTCAAATGCATCAGTGAACAACCCCACCACCCTCCCAAAACTTATATATCAAACCAGGGAAAACAGGACATAAATCTTCATTGATAGTTTAGTTCAGAAATTATTGCATTGATAACCATGTCATTATGGGTAAAAATTGAACAGATTGAGGTTCTTCCAGGGAGGTCTTCTGCATTGAATTGGCCAGAAATAATACTATTGAAGAAAGCAATAATCGACTAATAAGTAGATAATATAAAATGATCGACTAATATGTAGATCAATTTGTTCAAAGCGTTTATTCTTGCAGTGAGAGATTGCTTGTATATTCCAGTGCATCTGTGATACATAAGTGGGGTAAAAAAGGAATCATAGAAGGAAAGCAATTTGCTGAGGCTTTGTGCAAACATTACTGACATTCTTTCTGCCTATATAACATGAACAACTTACCAGATCTTCTCAAACTACTTTTCTTTTCAATATGGATAATGTACATGTATAAGACTGGAAATTGTGCTTAGAGCAAACTTTGCATTAGCACCTTCTAATGTAGACCCATTAGACTACAGTAACAATATAGCTGCAGGACACATTATCGTAGTATAAAAAAGTTATTGACATTTAAAATGCTGAGTTATATATTTATTAATATTAATCATATAATTCATGAACACAACTGTTTTTAGGTATTTGTAAAAGATTAACATTCTAATGGAAATTACTGTCCATCTTGGAGCCAAATATAACTTGCAGTTACAATCCATTGATGTATATCTGTATTGGACATATGTGGTGGTTTTACTTGGGTGGGCAACCAAACTCCACCACAGCTGTTCTCTCACTCCCCTTCCTCAAAGGGGAAGGCGAAGACAATATGACACAAAAGGCGCAAGGTTTGAGATAATGATAAATTAATTAAAGGGAAAAGGAAAAGTGTGGGGGGAGGAAGGAGGGGGTAGAAGCAAAGGCCACACGGAAGCACAGAGAGAGAAAAACGGTTATTCTCTACTTCCCATCATCGAGCGATGTTCAGCCACATCCTAGAAAGCAGAGCCAATATGCATAGTGGTTGTGTGGGAGGACACACGTTTTCACGAGTCTTTCCTCCTCCCCCCCCCCAGTTTCCCTTTCCCACCTTTTATTGATGAATGTGACAGCACATGGTATGAAATATCCCTTTGGTAGGTTTAGGTCAGATGCCCTAGTGATATCCCCTCCCTACCTCTTGACCACCCCCAGACTGCTGGTTCTTGGGGTTTGGAGGGAGACCTGATGCAGTGCCAGTATTGTGCCACAATAGACAAAACGCTGGTGTAGTGTTTTGTTCTAGCTACATGGGCTGCTGCAGGGAAAGTTAACTCCATCCCAGCCAGACTGAGAACAACATAAAGAGTAAAATCCTAAATGTATAGGATTAGGATCTCATAAAAATATAGCTTATTTAAAGCTTATAAACAGATGAAAGAAAAACACAATGTAACACACAAGGCAGGACCTAAGAAACAATCAGTTATTCTAAATTACTTTTCTCTTTTTCCCTTTTCCACACAGGAATTTTTTATCAACCATGAGAGGAGACGCAAGGGAATAGAAATATTTACCATGTTACTTTGGGTTTCCTAGACTAATTTATAATTAGTCTTTTGTCCTGGTTTCAGTTAGAACAGAATTAATTTTCTTCCTAGTAGCTGGTGGAATGCTGTGTTTTGGCTTAGGATGAGAAGAGTGCTGATAACACCCCGATGTTTTAATTGTTGCAGAGCAGTGCTTATACCAAGCCAAGGACATCTCAGCTTTTTGCTCTGTCCTGCCAACAGGCAGGCTGGGGGTGCAGTAAGAGCTGGGAGGGGACAGACCCAGGACAGGTGACCCAAACTAGCCAAAGGGGTATTCCATACCATCTGACGTCATGCTAAACAATATATAGGGGTGGCTAGCCAGGGGGAGGGGGCCGGACTGCTCGGGGTTAAGCTGGGCATCGGTCAGCGGGTGGTGAGCAATTGCATTGTGCATCACTTGTTTGTACATATTATTATTACTTTCCTATTATCACCATTGTAACATTATTATTATTATTGTTATTATTATTTTGTTATTATTATTTTCCTGTCTTATTAAACTGTCTTTATCTCAACTCACGGGCTTCACTTTCCATTTCTCTCCCCCGTCCCAGAGAGGGAGGGGGGAGGGTGAGCGAACGGCTGCGTGGTGTTTAGCTGCCAGCCGGGTTAAACCACGACATCTTTGAAGCTACAATATTGTCTTTTTACTGTATGGAGATGTTCTTAATACACCTGTTCCAGTTTTGGCAGAGATGGAGTTAATTTTCTTTGTATTTGATGGTATGTTCTGTGTTTTAGATTTAACATAAAGTTAATGTTGATAACACACTGAAATTTTAGTTGTTGCAGAGCAGTATTTAGACAGAGTCAAGGACTTTCCAGGTTCTCGTAGTGTCCTGCCAGCAAAGAAGCTGGGCATGCATAAGAAGAGGGATTGGCCGGGGCAGTGGCTGCTGCATGGGGACTAGGTGGGCATCAGTTGGCAGGTGGTAAACTGCATTATGCATCCCTTATTTTGTGTGAATATATATATTATATGTACACATTGTTTTGTATGCACACGTACATATGTGTATATATGTACATGTGTATATAGATAAGTGTGTATACATATATATTTGTATCGTCATTATTTTCACTTCCTTTTTTGTCCTATGTGGTGGTTTTACCCATCTGGGCAGCTGAGCTCCACCAAAACCACTCCCCCTCCTCAAAGGGAAAGGGGAAAAAATACTGTGAGAAGGGCTGAAGGGTTGCCATCCTTCCTGAATTGACCCTGCGTGGGCTTTCCATAGGCAACAGCTCTTAAAGAACTGCTCCAATGTGGGTCCATACCACAAAGTCCATCCATCAGGAGCAAACTGCTGGAATTGTGTGGGTGGCAGCTTCCTTCAGACTCCCTGATCCTGTGTGGGCTCCTCTCCATGGGATGCAGCTCCGGCCCGGGGCCTGCTCCTGCAGGAACTCTCCATGGGCCGCAGCCTCCTCCAGGCGACATCCACCTGCTCCACCGGGGGCTCCTCCACGGGCTGCAGCGTGGAGATCTGCTCTATGTGGGACCCATGGGCTGCAGGGGGACAGCCTGCTCCACCAGGGGCCTCTCCACAGGCCACAGGGGAACTGCTGCTGTGTGCCTGAAGCACCTCCTGCCCTCCTTCCACAAACACCTTGGTGCCTGCACGGCTTTTTCTCACTGCTTACTCTGACAGCAGCTGCTGTGTATCAGTGTGTGTTTTTTGTTTGTTTTGTTTTGTTTGCTTGTTTCTGTTTTTTCCTCCCTTTTCTTAAATTTTCTCTCACAGAGGAACAAACAACATTGCTTATTGGCCTGACTCTGGGCAGCAGTGGGACCCTTTGGAGCTGGCTGAAACTGGCCCTTAACTACCATGGGGCAGCTTCTGGATTCTCCTGACAGAGGCCACCCCTGCAGCCCCCTGCTGCCAAAACCTTGCCACATACATGTAAACCCAATACATCCTCTTAAATTGTCTGTATCTCAACCAATGAGTTTTCACTATTTTCTGATTCCCTCCCCCATTCCATTGGGGAGCAAGTGAGTGGCTGTGTGGTGCTTAGCTGCCTGCTGGGGATAAACTACAGCTTCTGAAAATAGTTTTGTCCAGCTCTTGCAAAGAATGTTAGCATCTTCTATCAGGATTTTGACTTAATGATTCAGCTATTTTGTCTTTTGTTTTAGGACTGCAGGATTTATTCAGGAATGAGTATCTTTACAGGCAAAATTCCTCTGGCCTTGAAAACCATTGTTCGTGCATAATTAGTTTCTCTTCAGAGCATTGATTAATTTCCTCTCTGGGATTATTAGTTTATTAATGTTTTTCTGTATCTGTACTTTCTATTTTACTTTTGGGAAAATCACTATAACAACTCTATAAAATATTTTCCCAAGTCTCCGTTATTTCTTTAATCAACAGTAGTATTTCTAACAGTGCTTTTTACTTATAGTGCACTATCTGTGTTAGAGCTTTTGTTCTACAGCAGATGGACACCTTTAGTAGGGACTTTTTTTTTATTAAGCTTGATTATCAGGCCATATTTGTATTTAATTAAAGTGCCAAAGCTGGATTAAAGTGCCATAGCTGGATTGTTCCCTAAACTTCCTAACATTCAAGCTGTCCTACATCTTCAAATGTACCATTAAAATAAATACAAAACCTGCCCGCCACATTAATGATTAGCCACTACAGAAAACAGATTGTAAAGAATTCCCTTTATTGATCATACTTTGCTTCCCTGTCAATGAGATCTGGATGGGTGACGTCTTGGTATCTGGATGGGTGAAATCTCCTCTTTTAGTAGGCTCCTCGGGTTATTTTTTTCCTGTTGTGTATTTCTTGTGGTCCTTATATTGCAACATCTTGAAAATGTTGAGATTCTCAGGGAAAAAAAATATCTGAAAAAGTAAAATTATTTTGAGTGTTTACAATATGTAACTACAAAATAAAATTATTACTTTATAACTATACACTTTTCTATTTATTTTGATTTATGTGAAATAATCTTAATTAATTATTTTTACCTTAAAAGTAACCCAAAAGGATGGAATAACCAAGCTGTGACTGTTCCTGACCAGTTATGAAGAAGGGCAAAATCTCTTGCTTCCACTAGACCATAGAAAATTCACATTGTACATTCCATTAGATGAGGTGGTTTTTGTTTGTTTGTTCATTTCTTCCATAACTAGTTATTCATAACATCTGGATGCTCATCTTTCTCAGTTACTTCTTAAACTTAAAACTGCAAACTTTAAAATTTTACAGCTGTCCCTTAACCCAGAGGTGTTGAAAACAAATGGAAAGTTTTTATCCTGAACTGGCCTGCTTTCATGCCCAGAGGTTTGGCTTTTTCTCAATTTATCAGAAAGCATGAAATTTGGTAGAGACTCAAGGAATACATATATACACCAAAACAACAAAATTGTAACTGTAATTTTCTGTTAGAACATCTGCAGAAATGACCAGTGCCCAGTTTAGAAATCTCAGTCATTAAAAATTCACTCAAACCTGCAACTGTGGCTAAGACATTAGCTTTTCCTACTCTTCCAAGTACAATTAATCTCAAATATAGTACGTCTTAGTGGGCATGCCTGTGTATTGCTCCCCACATTCTGGCCAAAACATCCTAGGGTATGTGCTCAAGGCATTCATTATCTATTAGAATGAAAAACATGGAGTTGAATCCTTACAGACAGAAAAAGAAAATCAGTAGAGTTCTTCTGTTTCTTGAACAACTACTCCTACTCCTTAATTATCCTAGAAAACAAACCAATGAAGATTACCATCATTATTGCAAAATTAAAGCACCTACTGTTTGCCATCATGAACAATAGGGTAGAAGCTTTGACTGATAGCACTCTTGTTTTTTACCACAGGTCCAATGTCTTGCAGTTTCCCATTCAGGGGGAGAAAAGCAATTCCAGTGTCAAATCTTTCTTAATCATTGTCTACTATCAAGGTGTCAACAGCTGACTTCAATGTAATGCTTCTTTGGGGCACTGCTCCAAGATTCTTTTTTCTTGTCACATAGCAGATGGTAAAGTGGGGTGATTCTTTTTCAGTTCCAAGGGTCTATCAATGCAACATCAGAATGAATAGTAAGAGAAAAGGTGAGGGTATGCAGGGCATGTATGGATAGGAAGCAATATCCCTAATAAATAATATTCTGAAAGGTTCCAAGAAGACCCTGGACTTAAAGACACTGCTCTTTTAGGCTTCAGGGCAGATGTAAATAATGTGTTGGTCTAGACCAGACTTGGGCTAGTGATCAGTACTCTGATTTGGGGTGAAAGGGATATATATCCCTAGTAATAAGTAGACAACTGAATTTTACGTTTTAGGGATAAAAGATGTGGAAGGTATAGCACTGAAGCTGCAGATGACTGGATAGAAAAAATGTATGACTTTCTAACAGAAGGATGAGAAAGGAACACCTGGTACAGTCATGAGTTTTCACTGTTGCCATCACATATTGTTGCAATTGTCTTTAACAGTGGTACCTGTGAACTCAGTTTCACCACTGTCGATGGCGACTTCTTTATCTTTTGTCTGATATTGTCCTTTATTGTTATTATACCTTGCAATGCTGCTCTCATCACTTTTATTTTATTTTATTTTATTTTTAAGTCCTCTCTGTTACTTCTGTGGTCAATTAACTCGCTTTCATTTTACCACAACTCCGCTTCAAACTTCTCTAGGATTTGTTCATCTACAGTGGTGGGTAACATATTATTAACCAGGCCCTTTTGTTTTCTTATGATGATCCATTGTGATGCAAGTCCAGCACTGAAACATTAAAGATGTTCTGCTGCTGCTTATAATTTCCATAAAGACTGTGGTGGCTTCATACTGACACCTAGCCAAACTGCACCACACCACTCTCTCACTCCACCTGCTAAAGAGAACAAGGGGAGAAAATACAATAGAAAAGCACTCAACGGTTGACATAAGGACAGGGAGGTAACTCACCAATTACCGTCCTTGGCAAAACAGACTCAGTGTAGGGAGGTTAAAGTGATTTATTGCCTATTAGTAAAAGACTGGAACAGTGAGAAAAAATAAAACCAAACAAAAACACCTTCCCTCTTCCCTCCCCCCATCTTCTACATCCCTCCATCCCATCCCCTCCCTTCAAACACTGCAGAGCAATGGAGAATGGGGGTTGAGATCAGTCTACAACACTGATATATCTGCCTCTCCTTCATCCTCACTCATTTTCCTTGCTCCACTTTTGGGTTCTTTCCACAGGATGCCATCCTTCCCAAACTAATCTTGTGTGGGCTTCCCACAGACAGCAAACCTTCAAGAACTGCTCTAACATGCATCTATACCACAGGGTCCATCCTTCAGGAGCGGAGTGGTCCAGCATGGGCTGCAGCATAGGTATATGATCCATTGTGGTACACCACAGACTGCAGGGGGACATCGTGCTCCTCCACGGTCCTTTCCACAGGCTGCAGACAACTTCTGCTCTGGTGCCTGGAGCACCTCTTCCCATTTCGCCACTGACCTTGGTGTCTGCAGGTTTTTTTTTTCTCTTATGTTTTCTCATTCCCTGTTACAGTTTAAACCAGCAGGCAGCTAAGCACCACAGAGCTGCTTGCTCACTCTCCCCAGGTGGGATGGGGGAGAGAACTGGAAAGGTAAAAGTGAGAGAACTCATGAGATAAGACAAAGACAGTATACTAGGTAAAGCAAAAGCCACATTCACAAGCAAAGCAAAACCAGGAATTCATTCACTACTTCCCATCAGCAGGCAGGTGTTCAGCCACTCCCAGGAAAGCAGGGCTCACCACACATAACAGTTTCTTGGGAAAACTAATGCCATCACTCCGAATGTCCTTCCCCTTCCTCCTTCTTTACCGCAGCTTTTATTGATGAACATGACTCCATATGGTATTGAATATGTCTTTGGTCAGTCTCAGTCACCTTTCCCAGCTGTGTCCCTTCTCAGCTTTTTCTGCATTCCCAATCTCATCACTGGCAAGTATGAGAAAGTACCTCTTATACTTTCTACAAGAAGTAGAAAAGTCCTCAGCTCTGTATAAGCAATATTCTGCAACAACTATAAATATTGGTGTGTTATCACCATCATTTTAGTCAGAAGTCTAAAACACAGCATCATATGAGCGTCTATGCAGACAATTAACCCAGTCCCAGCCAAAATCACAGCATTCTCCTCTCCCAGATGCTGTTGTGCAGCATTTTTTACACTTTCTTAAATCTGCTCTCACAGAGGCGCAACCAGCGTTGCTCATTGGCTCAGTTTTGACCAGCAGCAGATTCCCCAGGCTGGAACTGGATCTTATCTAACATGAGGCAGCTTCTGAATGCTTTTCACAGAGGCCACCCCTGTGGCCTCCTGCCCCACTACCAAAACCTTGCCATGTAAACCCAATACAATACCCAGATTTTTTTTAACTTTATTTTGCTTTTATGTGACATTTTTGTTAGGTACTTTCATAATTTTAACTGTGCTTTTGATGCTAATTTATTAACAACAGCTATCCTCTTGCAGTCAGTTGTAACCCTCAAGTGCCATCACAGGTCTAATTATTCTTGTGAATTTTCCCTGCTGGTGCATCTTTTGCTTGCTCATCTGTATCTATTTCTGATACAAGCCAGGATGCCGTTGGCCTTCTTGGCCACCTGAGCACACTGCTGGCTCATATTCAGCCAACTATCAACCATCACTCCCAGGTCCTTCTCCGCCAGGCAGCTTTCCAACCACTCATCTCCCAGCCTGTAGCTTTGCTTGGGGTAATTGCGCCCAAGGTGCAGGACCCAGCACTTGGCCTTGTTGAACTTCATACAGTTGACCTCAGCCCATCTGTCCAGCCTATCCAGATCCTCCTGCAGAGCCTTCCTACCCTCGAGCAGATCAACACATGCACCTAACTTGGTGTCATCTGCGAACTTACTGAGGGTGCACTCAATGCCCTCATCCAGATCATCGATGAAGATATTAAAGAGGACCGGCCCCAGCACCAAGCCCTGGGGAATGCCAGTAGTGACTGTCCTCCAACTGGATTTGACTTCATTCACCGCTCTTCATTCACAACTCTTTGGGCCCGGCTATCCAGCCAGTTTCTAACCCAATGAAGCATACGCCAGTTCAAGCCATGAGCAGCCAGTTTCTTGAGGAGAATGCTGTGGGAAACGGTGTCAAAAGCCTTGCTGAAGTCAAGGTAGACCACATCCACAGCCTTTCGCTCATCCACCCAGTGCTTCACTTTGTCACAGAAGGAGATCAAGTTCATCAAGCAAGACCTGCCTTTCATAAACCCATGCTGACTGGGCCTGATCGCCTGCTTGCCCTGTAAGTGCCGCGTGATGACAATCAAGATAATCTGCTCCATGAGCTTCCCTGGCACTGAGGTCAAATTAACAGGCCTATAGTTCCCCGGGTCTACCCTCTGTCCCTTCTTGTAGATGGGCGTCACGTTTGCTAGCCGCCAGTCAATTGGGACCTCCCCCGATAGCCAGGACTGTTGATAAATGATGGTAAGTGGCTTGGCCAGCTCCTCCACCAGTTCTCTCAGTATCCTTGGGTGGATCCCATCCGGCCCCATCGACTTGTGTACATCCAAGTGCTGTAGCAGGTTGCCAACCATTTCCTCGTGGATAGTGAGGGCCACGTTCTGCTCCCCATCCCCTTCCACCAGCTCAGGGTACTGGGTATCCAGAGAACAACCAGTATTGCCGCTAAAGACTGAGGCAAAGAAGGCATGAAGCACCTCAGCCTTTTCCTCATCTTTTGTAACTAGGTTACCCCCTGAATCCAGTAAAGGATGGAGATTCTCCTTAGTCCTCTGTTTTGTGTTGATGTATTTGTAAAATTATTTGTAAATTATATCTCTTGAACTGCTTGCAGTGTTCTGCTTAATGCAGCCCAGGAGCATGTCCTTCCTTGTTACAAGGCACATGTTTGGCTTTTGTTCAATATCTCTATTATGATCCACAGCGTATTTTCTACATAGCTGCTTTCCATCATGTTTGGATTGTAGCCTGTACTCGTGCATTCTATTGTTCCTTCCCAGTTGCAGACTTTGACAATTCCTCTGTTGAACTTCATGTTTGGTCCATTTATAATGTTTGTTAAAGTACCTGTGATGGCAGTGCCCCCTTCCAATCTGCTGACCACTCCCCTCAGTCTGATGTCCTCCACAAACCTGCAGAGTGTGCTCCAACTTGTCATCTATATTTGTAAACATTTGAAGTTAGAAATTAAAAAGTATTGTTCCCCAGACTGATCCCTGAGGTACACTGCTAGTTAGTAGCCACCTTCTGGACTCTACAGTTCCTTGTTCACTTTATTCACTAAACTATACATCTGGCAAAATATTTTTGCAGCCTTTACTAGAAAAGAAAAATTTTGTACTTATATGTGCAAAGCTTAATGTGAAGTCAGTAGAACTTTCCTGTTATTATTTTTAATTGAGTTTTCAAACTCTAAAAGCTATTTCATAAGAGTTATATAAGCAGCAAGAAACATATATAGAATGAAAAATGTTTCATCAGGGATATGTGCTCTAAAAGCTTCATATTAATCCTTGTAACAGAAGGTTTCATACTTTGTCACCTTGAAGTTTTCCAAAAAGAATTTATGTATGATGTCCTTTTAAAATACCTCTTTTGAAAAAATGCCTTTTTAATGTAATAAATACTTTACCAATAGAAATCCATTTTATTTACTGCAGTGGCGCTTTTCTCCAAGAAACAGCCAATCAGTATGCAATTGGTTCTGTCATATGTCCCAACACTGAATCTTAGACAAAACATGAAAGAGAGTCGTCTTGCTTTAACCCACAATTTCCAAGATGAAAAACATCAAAGAAGAAATAAATTCCTGCTTACCTTGATGTAGCTGAGCTGATAAAAATTATATCATCTCTTTATAATTCCCAAATAGCATAACAGCATATTTGCAGAATACATGGAACCATTTTTCCAGTGAGGCAAACAATTTGGTATCAGAAAATCTACCACCGACTGCATTAATCTCTAGCTAAACACTGCTTCTCTGATCTTTGAAATTTTGCTATTTACTTCTGCTAAATATGAGGAGGACCTCTGCATTGTGGAAAGACTGATTCTGGGCTGGAATGTAGCTCATGTTTCACATGGGGTTGGCTAGGATATTGGGAATTGAACTGTTAGTTGTATCTCAGCAGTTCCAGTCAAAAAGAACTGCATAGAAACATATTTGTCCTACTCCCATCTTTTAGATGGCTCCCAGTATGCAATGATATTGATGTTGAATTTCATTAAACTTTTATTGATCTTCTATAGGGAGTGAAATTCCACAAGAGTCTAAGATTTGTGCTGAATGTGCTGGACTTGCTCCAGATCAAAAACATTTTGGAAATATTGTAATTCAGAAATGAAATGTTCTCTGGCTAGATTGCCCCCCAAGTGAGTCAGCGTCACTGATGTCAGTGAGAAAATGCTTACACATTGATTTCTCTAATGAAAAGCAGTATGTCTTACACTGCTATGTTAACCTTCCTTTGCAGTGAAATTATGTGAAAAATAAAGGTTGTTTTTTTTTTTGTTGTTTTTTTGTTTGTTTGTTTGTTTGTTTTTCTTCCCATTATTTTTTATAATATGAATGTGAGCATCCATGTTGATTAAATGGATAATACGTACATCTTCTAAGTTAAAAAGAATAATAAAAGTAAAATACAAGTAAAAACAGAAGCAAAAAAATAAATTCGTCTTCATGCTTACTCAGAGTGCCATGACTACACTTTCCCTTTAAACTTAAGATGAAGTAAATTTTCTATAAATGAAAGTATATGCAACTGTTTCCTACTTCCCCGAAGTCCTGAAAGTAAATAAATAAATAAATAAATAAATCACTGGATTAAAACATTCGAAGCATCTTTTTGCATGTATGGGAAAGAAATTTGTAAAGTATCAATTATTGACTTTACATTGTTTTGCATCTACTCTTTTGTGTACGTGTGTGTGTGTAGCTACACTTCAGGCTGTTTTTTTTTTGTTTTGCTTTGCTTTGCTTTTAATAAACTGTTATTTGTTTGGATGTGTTAAGTATTTTATATCCGCTTCAGAAATCTACATGATTCCTCTAGAATAATATCTATGTTTGTTATTTACTGTAATGAAAGGAGACAGCACAGACCTTGTTGATGTGGTAGAGTACAGGTAATCAACATTATTAACCTGTAAGACTGCAAAAGCTCATGGAAGTAGCAAAACCTATCTGATGGTAAGAGATTCTTACCTATCTGATGGTAAGAGATGGTAAGTGTGAGCTTCTGCACTTCCTGTCTGTGTGCCCCTAATGCCAGTGAGATTCCATCTGTAAGAATAAATTTATGCATAGCTTCACTTCCTACTGACACATGAAATATATTAGATTTATTTTATTTTAGAGAAACATATAGATTTTACCCCTAAAAAATAAAATAAAATATATTTTTATTTTGATTTTAGCCAAGGCATTTATAGCCCTTTTTCTTAAGAAAGGACAATTTAACTAGGGTTAATTTGAAAAGAAAGAAATGCTTTGTAGTAACTTTGTTCCTTCTTGGGATGGCTGTTAACTGATGAAAAATTTATACTATGTTCTAGTTACTTCTGATCAGTCCCTGCCAGCAGAAGAATCACCATATTCCTCTACATAAAGTTCCTAAGTTACATCATATTATCTTTATCTTTGTATTTTTATGTGATAATGTAAGCATCTTAATTTCATGTCACTAAACTAGTCTGCTTTCTTGTCCAAGTGCATAGAATAGATGTTAAATTCAAAGCCAATGTTGATTATATTTCAACAGGTGAAAAGAATAATCCTTGTACAGCTGTACATTCTGATATAAACAATGTCATAAATAAGTAATTGCAGCATATTTACTAGAAATTTTGTATCTGGCTAAACTGCAAATGCAAGCTGGATGTTAGAATTACTGATAGAATATTTCATATTTCATAAATAATTAGAATTAAAACACATAAAACAAAGTGGTCTTTTCATTGTAGTATACATTACTGGTATTTTCGTTATTGTAAGTAGAATGGCAGAGCATATTTTGTACTTCCAAGTGCTGGCTCAGGCTAACTGTCAGCTCAAAGGTATAAATATCCCAAAGGTGAGATACTGCCATTTGCAATTTACTGCCAAACATACTGCATTTCAAGGTAAGCAATGCTTTTTTGTTAAATTTATTCATAAAAAATAACAAGAAAAACTATAAAAATTTGAGTCTGCCTTTTCTTTTACAATTATTGTTGTTTTTTTGCACCCTACACTATGTCCAAATGATTAGAAGAAAAGAAAAAGGAAAAAAATATTTTTAAAAGGAACAAAGTAAAGGGTTTAAAAACTAAATATCCAATTCAACAAATCTAATCTTAAAAAAAAAATCTTTTTGGTTTCCCTTTCTCAAAAAATTATTTTTCTCAATAAATGCTAAAGTTTCATACAGCATATATGCAAAATAATGTTTTATTTTTTTTCAAATACATTCATTTTCCTGAGAAGAGTATTCAGAAATGTAACAAGATAAAAATGCTTACATTGGGAAGAGAAAATAAAGCATTTGCATGTTTAACGTGAGTATGTAGGACAGCAGAACCTCTCCTTTTCTCTTGCTTTTTTTTTTTTTCCTTCTTCTAAATATCTCAAGATGGCAGTGTTTCAGAATAATTCTAATTCCTTTGTTCTACATAGCCTTAAAAATTGTTTGATCAGTTTATTCATCATAATGACTGCATCTCAGTGTTTGAACTGTGTGGGGGTGGAATATAAGGTATGGGGAGATCCAAGTGTTTGCATTTGACATTTTTTATAATATTATAGAATGTCCAATATAGGGAATGTATGTAAAATATGGATCTTTCTTTCAGAGTGATTAGAAATTCCTGCAAGGCTGTTTCTCAGTCCTCCCTCTTTCCCAAATGCTGTTCCCCAGCTGTTTTTTCTTAATATGCTGTCACAGAGAGAAACATAGCTTATTGGCTTGTCTCTGGCCAGTGGTGGGGCCCTTATCTAATGTGGGGCAGCTTCTGGATTCTTCTCTCAGAAGCCACCCCTATGGCCCCCTGCTGCCACCAAAACCTTACCATGTAACGGGTTAAAGAGTAAGGTTGAGCCATGGTGAGTGGGACAGAAGCAATTAAGAATAAGGAAAAATAAATGGGCTTGATCAGCAGTCAGTCTAAAATGCTTCTGAATCAACTGCACAATCTCCTGTGCCAGCTGAAGGATTGCAGTAACTATGATGTGCATGGGACAGGAATATATGACCAATCTCCTTCCAGGCATGATATCACAATCTCCTTATTTGGACAAATTTCAGTAGGTAGAGAGTTGTTGGAAGGGATGGTAGCTCTTGAAGGAGCAGTTAGTTCTTGATGAGCCGGATCTAGGTTGGGATTTCCAAGGTAATGGCTCTCTGGAATCTCTTTTTTGTTCCCAGAAAAAGAAACCATCTACTGGTCTTGTGAATCATCCCAGGATTAAGAGCATTTTTTTTATTCTCTGCTAGCAACACATAAACAGATCTTCTTAAATAAGAGTCCCTTTGCTAACACACAGAAATCTAAAAGGCCTTCATAAGAAAAAAAAAAAAAAAGTTTTTATTATTAGTATGGGATCAACACACAGGAAAAGTAGAGAAAGAGAAGAAAGGAAGAAATGTAAACATGTTCAACCAACACTCCATTCACCACAAAACTTAAGCATAATTATAATTCTCCTCACTTTGCTGACGTGGGAAAGTAAAGCTCTTTTTGACCCTCATGCTTTCTCATACGCTTTACTTCTCTTTTCCTAACATGTACAGAGATTTCTATCTTTAGTCAGTCACCCTTGATGTATAATTCTTTAAATTTTAATTTAATAATTTTCCAAATTTAGTTGGGCCCCTTTATCAGAGGAGTTCCTCAGGATGTAGATTGATCTGCTGAAATCGAAAGTTTCCAAATTAACAATGGAGTGAGAATGAAGAATACAATCTTCTATCCTCACTGGTGGCAATGTCTGCATTCATATCAAGGTACCAGTGCCCATGTAATTTCATTTTTCATTGGCCTAAATTTCTCACATTATTGTTAGCAATGACACATCTTTTCCACTCTTCAACATAGTTTATCTCTGTGTTTTTCTATTACTAAGCTGATTTTGTCTGACCAAAAGCTCATTCTAAATGCTCATTCCTTCTAGCCTCCTTATTAATACTCTAATACTTGAACTATTCCCATTATTCTATAGCCACCCTTCATTTTAACCTTCTAGTCCTCTCTTAATAATTAAAAACTTAAATAGTGGTATTTTTTACTGTAATTAATAATGTAATAGTGTAATTAATAGTTATTTGTGCTGCTAACCATCATGAGTGTCTATGTTGATTTTTTTTAATACTGTAAGAAAGCTTAGAAAATTCAAACTGTTCAGAAGTCCATGGGGCCTGAAGGGATTCACTCCTAAGTGCTGAATGAATTAGTGGATGTTATAGTTGGACCCATCTTAACAGTCTACCAAAGGTTGTGAGAGTGTAGGAAGGTCCCTGCTGACTGGAAGCTAGCCAGTGTTTTACCTGTCCATGGAAAGGGCATGAGAGAAGACCTAGGAAACTACAGACTTGTAAGTCTAACCTCAGGCTCCGGAAAAGTTATGGAGAAGATTGTCTTGGGGGATACTGAAAGGTACTTAAAGAACAAAGCAGTTACAAGGCATAGTCAATATGGGTTCATCAAGGGAAAGTCTCACCTTATTAATTTTGAACTCCTTCTATGATAAGGTCACCTGCTTGGTAGATGAAGGGAAGGCAGTGTATGCAATCTTTCTAGATTCTAGTAAAGTCTTTGATACTATCTCTCATGGCATCCTTCAGGACTAGTTGTCTATTGTGAGATAAACCGGTTCACACTATGATGGATGATGAACTGGCTCAACAGTGGATCTCAACGAGTGTAAAGAATGGGGCTACATCTTGCTGGTGGACAGTCACTAGTGATGTTCTCAAAGGCCCAGTTATAGGGCCAGTCCTTTTCAACAATTTTATCAATTATCTGGATACAGGAGTGGGATGCAACCTGAGCAGGTTTGCTGATGTTACCGAACAGGGATGTGCTGCTGACTTTCTGGAGGAACAAAGAACTTGCAAAGGGATATAGTTTGTAGCATTGAATAATCAGCAGTGATGATTCTTCCACTATACTTAGCATTGGTATATGTATTAGTGTAGAATCACTGGAAGTACATGCTGTATATTAAAGTCTTTACAGAAACTGTTTTCCATTTATAGGCAGTATGAACAGAGGTGAAAACTTGTTTCAAAAACAACAACAACAGACCAAAAAAAATGGTTTGCTAGAGGCGACATTGATCTATTTCTGAGCACATGAATGACTACAGGAATCTTCTTATCTTCTGGCTTTTAATACATGGGTGGCCATGGAAAATTCTGGTGGTTATCTTGTAAAACGTAACGATTCTCCTTACATCTCTTCAGTTTTGTATCAGCCACAATAACTGACTTTATGTTAATCTGTTAGTCAGGTCTCACTAAAAGCATATAATGAGGCAAGTATACAATGAATTCCCAAATTTTTTAGTTGAAGAATATCAAATCTAGTAGCTTTTAATAAGTAAAATCTATGTTAGAAAGTATAAATTTGAATTTCTACTAAATCCAGTAATCTAAATCCAATACACAAAGTGTAATCCACTGTATATCCAAACATCAGATACATCATATAAAGAACATGACAATTTTATTTTTACTGATCAGATTAATAGTAGAGATCTCTTTTTAAACCCCGTTTCCAAATTCAGACATACAAATTAACTGAACAGTTTCAACTCTGCATAATTCATTTAGAATTCAGTAACTTTGTTTTGGCAGTATTTTGGTTAATAATTTGACATTAATACCTGATTTTAAAATCGTTGGCATATTTGTTGTTGCATATGTGGCCTGGAAAAAGTTGCATGTTCTTGGTGTTGATAGTTCTATCAAGCTTAAAAATAGTGTATATCAAATATTTACTCTTATTCTAATAAACAATTTAAGAACTGCTCAGGCTTAGCCCTTGAAATGTACATCACAATAAATACAGGGAAGAACAGTTTTCTATCTGCTTTCATTTTTAAAGGAAATTCTTTTAAAAATGTTTTAGAAAACATATTTTTAAAATTATCAGTTTACTGCTCTGATTTATCTATAATGTCTTTTTGTCATGTTAGTGGACTTAGTATCGTCACCAATGTGTACTTTAAGCATCAAATGACTTTCACTGCAGCTATAGCAGAGGAGAAGGATTTTGCTCATATATCACAGCATTAGTGAATATAGTATTAGTTCCAGAATGAAATAAATAACTATCAGAATCACAGAATGAATGAGGTACTTGTGGATCATCTAGTGTATCTAGTACAGCAGGGTGCTCTGTCCTGTTTCCAATAGATTTTAGTGTCCAAGAATGGACACTCCATAGCCTCTTTAGGAAACCTGTTCCAGGGATTGACCACTGACACACTTAAAAAAAAAAAAATAAAAATGTGGGGAGGGGTGGATAGAGTATACAAAGAAGAAACAAACAAAACCCCTATTTATGTTTAAGTAGGATTTCCTATATTACTGTTTGAGCCCATTGCTGACCTGTTTGAGCCCATTGAGACCATCCATGACCTGGATTCTACTTTCTTTTTTTTTTTTTTTTCTTTTACTCCCTTCCATTACTTTCAAAAGATAGATTCCATATACAAGATTCCCCAATGCTTTCTCTTCTCCAGGCTGAACAGTCCCTGCTCTCTCAGTCTCCAGTAGTACCAGTACTGAGTGACATTCAGCTACACTTCCTGGCAGTTCAGTCAGTTTCACCTCGCTGTCCACTTATCTATGAGAATATTATGGGAAACAGTGTTGAAAGCCTTGCCAAATCGAAAATAAGCAATATCCACTGTTTTCATCTTATCACCAAGCCATTTGTCTCATTATAGAAGGCTATCAAGTTGGTCAGGCATGATTTCCCCTGTATAAATCCATGTTGCCTACTTTCAGGTACCTTCTTGTCCTTTGTATCTTTGGGAATAGTGTCAAGACAGATGTGCTCCATCATGCAGGATGTGAGGTGGACTTCACAGGATGACTAGCCTGTAGTTCCCTGAATCCTTATTCTTGCCCTTTTTGCAGAAAGGGGTGAAGTTTGCTTTCTCCCAGTATGAGTTGTCATCACCCCCCAACACCATTCACAGTTTAAATCTCTCCTGTCCGGATTGGCTACCCTGTTGGCAAAGATATTTTTGCCTAATTTGATCAGGTGGATTTAGTCTCTTCCTAGTAGTCCTCAATGCTCAAAGACTGTTCCATGGTTGTAAAAAACAAATGCCTCTGTTAGGTATGGTATGGGATCTGCTGAGTCCAGCAGACTCCATGTATTGAGGATTCCCCTTTCCTGGCTGCTGAAGCCTAGGCAAGTGCGGTCTGGGTCCCCAGGAGGGTCCCCCAAAGTCTCTCCATCCCTGTCCCATAGATATGTCTGACACTGTTTCTGCTTCTAGGTTCAGCCAGTGGTGGGGTTAAGTGTGTATACCAGAGGGGCACATGCACACACAAATGTGCAGATCACACACAGCCCCTAATTTTATCAAATATCCATACCCATACATATGTGGGCTTCCTTACAGAGTACAGAGGTCTTTCCAACTACTCCAGTTTGACACATGATGCATGAACTAACACATATATCAGAAGCACCCATTTAATCACAGGTCCCTCAAATATTAGTACAGGCTCTCAGTCTGCCTAATATCCATGCATAGGCACACTGAGCTTCTCACCCATCCCTGGCTCAGACACTGCATCTCTCCATGTGCAACTCTTCTACTTTTCAGTTATTCATCTCTGAAGTTTCATAGCAAATTAAACATACAAAGATGTGCACACAGGATTGAATTCATTGGGGAACAATAACCACTCCCAGGTAATCCCAGTAGCTGGCATTTAGACCTTTCATTTTCATTGTGCCCCCTCCCTGGTCCCATCCAGACCTTCAAGTCCCGTGGCTCATGGTCCTCCCAGTTCCTGGCACTTTCAACACATGCATGGATTAATGCACCAATCCCTCCAGTTGTTGGTTCTTGGCTGTTTTGCCCTAGGGAAGTGTTGGTTCTTTCTGGATGCCAATACAAAAGGCAAAAAAGCTTGCAGGATGGATAACTATTTATTAATAACCTTGAAAATATGATAGCTAGTTTTAAAATCTTACATCCCTCCTGATGCTGGAAATGCAAAACAATACAGCATAGAATGAACCTCTGCTGAGGGCACAGCATGCTGCACAAAGCACATCTGTAGTGAGATTAGCCCAGCTCTAAATTCACCAGCGTTGTGGTAGGGTCTTGTTCATAACACAGATTCATCAACTGCAGACAGCAACCAAATCTGGAATGTGGGCATAACTTTGAACAGTCCTCTAGGCAATAATCTCTAAAACTCTTGTCTCAGTAAAAAGTCAAAGGTCATGAAAAAGTGCATATAATATTTCAAGTTCACAAAACAATACCCTATACATATACTTAGATTATACACACATTCTATATAAATGGACTAATTATGTAATATGTATACATCAGTTAAAATACTGATTAAATATGCCTTGATTAAGTAGCAGTCACAAAGTATCCATCATAGAGATATGGATTAACTATTATGGGGATCACTAATTTCTCATACAATACTACACATATGATTAGGACTTGTAAACAAAGGTCCCTCCTCCCGTTCTTACCACTTACACATCTTGCAGCACTCACACATAGGGTAGAGGGAGATTGCAAAGAAAAAAAAAAAGTTAGGAATATTTAATAAAATAGGATAGGCTGATCATCGGGTGTAGGACTCAATTAGACAGGTTTGACTGGCTGCCTGCTTACATACCACAGACCCTTTTATTCCCCTAGTCCCCCTTTTCCTTTGCTGGTTCTTCATCAAAATGTCCTGTTTCCTCCCTTTCCTTACCTTTGGCCTTACACCTGACATCCTATAATAAGTTTTACACAATCCTGCAAGTCCACTCAAATATTGCACAATACTCATGACAGTCTTGTTTCCTAATTTGTATCAATGGCAAATTCAGGTCAACACTCTTCAAGGCAGTGCCTGAGGTGCTCCTCTAAGGACCTATCAGTCTGAGGTGGCTAGTGGGTTCTGGTCTTTTTTTGCCTTCATTGCCACACTTAATATTTGTGGATATGCATGCTAACTAATTTCTTACTTATCTGTTATTTATTTTACACCGAATAGTCCTTAACCAGATAAATCAATGAAACCGATTATCTGACATTTCAAATACCCTTACACCCTCTGGTGGCACCAGGTCTTGACCCATAGGATCCATACATTCCTCAAGCTTTTCCCTCTCATTGACAGGACCAAGGAGAACAACATCTGGGCTCCCATGCCTTTGGCTCCCACCTCCAGAGACAAGTAGTCAAGATTTATATTCTTTTGATTTCCCCTTGCAGATTCACATGTGGAAGAGCAGTAGGACTACTAGCCTGAGAGACAGACAAGTCTTGGCAGTCTAGATCATCCTAGATATGAGCACTGGCAAGCACCAAACCTCCCTAGACAATAGGTCAGGTTCAACCTCTGGGGTCTTCTGTCTACCACAGTGAGGAATTTCTCACTTTTCAGGCTTGGAACAAAAATTTAAGTTGTGTGGAAACACAAATTAGACAAATGATTTTGATTTCAATGTGATATGCTTATTTACAACCAATTAAATTTTGGTCTTTTCACCCCAGGCCATATGGATCAGTCTTTTATAAATATATTATCATAATATATTTTAAATGTTTTATTAAAATGAATATACTCTCAAGAATTTGTGATGAACAATTTCAAGGGGCAGATTTGGTCCTACTCTCATTTATAAGAAAGAATTAGCATTTTCTCAGGAATGACCTTTTTCATTATTGGCATTTTTCAAAAATAGCCTTTGCAAAAGTATTCTTCCTGAACCATTATAGCTCAATATATTATCTCAATATACAGCAAATATTTTCTCTCATTTCATACTTTTTTTTTTTTAAACGTCCCTGACATTACACTGATTCTACTCCTTATGGTGTCATGTGAAGAGGAGTTGTTTCTTGGAGTTTTTGAAAAAGAATGCTCAAACAGATCTCAACATGCATCTACAGCCTGAAGCAAAATTAACACTGCAGAAAGTATATGAGCCTTTTTGCCCTTTTCAGTATGTTATGCAATAAGGTGTGAGGTTCCTGAGGCAATCTTGGGTTTTATTTTTCTTCTCTTAAGTTTCTGTTGATTTTCAAACCTAATTTGTTGTTGTTGTTGTTGTTGACTTGATTTCTCCACTGGATTTCTTTATTCAGCATTTCTGTCTTTTGAGAGTTTTTATCTATCCGTCTATCTGTCTGCCTGTCTATCTATCTATCTATCTATCTATTTATTTTCTACATGAAATGTTGGAATGTCAGAAATGTTGGAAGTCTCCCACTGAAATATATTAACCTGATTAACTATTTCCCAAGCAGCATCATTCAATTACTTCTCCAATAAGGGCTGCTTCAACATTCTTGTAGAATGACCACAGAGGCTGCTTGTGCGTTGCTCCCTCTGTCAGCACATGGGAGAAACCATCCCTCTGTTCCATATTCCTCAGGCAGAAAGAGGCATCAAAAATCAAAGTGAAGTGTCTACTGCTTCAGGAAATTGTCTGTATTCACCTCAGCACTTGTAAGAATCCCTCAGTCACCGGTTCACTGAGTACAACACACAGTTCAGTACAGTTCAGTATATGCAGTGATTAAAATGACAGTAATGTCACTGTAATGTCAATGATTAAAATGACAGTAAAAGTGATTAAAACATTTGTAACAACAGCAAAACTTATGCCATTTAACATATTTTTTATTATCTTTGTGTTTTTGTTTGTTTGTTTTTTCATTAAAGAAGATTCAGTATCACCTAGTCCAGTCTCCTGACTCCTCATCACTGCCTTAAATGTCATCTTTCTGACTCTTATGTTTTTACATTACTTTTCATAATTTCTTCTTTTCTATCTTGCAAATTTTAACCACTTCTGTAGAGGCAGGACCTGCCTGTTAAACCACCAGAAATGCAGTTCTCAATATTAGTCACAACTACTGAAAAAATCAAAGAAGTGAAAGACATGGTATTTACTCTAGGATAAAAATAAATAAATAAATAAATAAATAAATAAATAAATAAATACTGTCTATTAAAAAAAAAAAAAAAAGTGTACAGTCAGATCACCCACTTCATCAATCTACACAGAAGATTTTCTTTCTTCTTCTTTTTTTTTTTTTTCATTCA